>NC_052168.1:300000-530522 GCF_902713615.1 Scyliorhinus canicula
CTCGTAAGGGTCCAGAGACAATAGTCAACATAATGGATAAAAGACATGTTCTTGCCCTACTGTTACCCCACTGCGGCAGTGTCCTCTCTGGATGCTGCCCTTTCCAAAGGAAGCTGTCACCAACCCAATGCCAACGTCCCTTTAAATGAATGGCTACAATCGATTTACAATCCCTGCTCCTGCCAAATGCCAAGCCCGACACGTCTGAGTGGGCATAGAGCCCCCTCCCCCTAGTGCTAATTGGCACTAATTGGGTGCTGGAACGTCAGGGATGCCGGAACGTCAGGGATGCTGGAACGTCAGGGGTGCCGGAACGTCAGGGATGCCGGAACGTCAGGGATGCTGGAACGTCCGGGATGCTGGAACGTCAGGGATGCCGGAACGTCCGGGATGCTGGAACGTCAGGGATGCCGGAACGTCAGGGATGCTGGAACGTCAGGGATGCTGAAACGTCCGGGATGCTGGAACGTCAGGGATGCCGAAACGTCAGGGATGCCGGAACGTCCGGGATGCTGGAACGTCGGGGATGCCGGAACGTCCGGGATGCCGGAACGTCGGGGATGCTGGAACGTCGGGGATGCTGGAACGTCAGGGATGCTGAAACGTCCGGGATGCTGGAACGTCAGGGATGCCGAAACGTCAGGGATGCTGGAACGTCGGGGATGCCGGAACGTCAGGGATGCTGAAACGTCAGGGATGCCGAAACGTCAGGGATGCCGGAACGTCCGGGATGCTGGAACGTCAGGGATGCCGAAACGTCAGGGATGCCGAAACGTCAGGGATGCCGGAACGTCCGGGATGCCGAAACGTCAGGGATGCCGGAACGTCCGGGATGCTGGAACGTCAGGGATGCCGGAACGTCGGGGATGCCGAAACGTCAGGGATGCTGGAACGTCCGGGATGCCGGAACGTCAGGGATGCTGGAACGTCAGGGATGCCGAAACGTCAGGGATGCCGGAACGTCAGGGATGCCGGAACGTCAGGGATGCCGGAACGTCAGGGATGCCGGAACGTCAGGGATGCCGGAACGTCCGGGATGCTGGAACGTCCGGGATGCCGGAACGTCAGGGATGCCGGAACGTCAGGGATGCCGGAACGTCAGGGATGCTGGAACGTCGGGGATGCTGGAACGTCCGGGATGCTGGAACGTCGGGGATGCTGAAACGTCGGGGATGCTGGAACGTCAGGGATGCCGGAACGTCAGGGATGCTGGAACGTCCGGGATGCTGGAACGTCGGGGATGCTGGAACGTCAGGGATGCTGGAACGTCAGGGATGCTGGAACGTCCGGGATGCTGGAACGTCAGGAGTGCCGGAACGTCAGGAGTGCCGGAACGTCAGGGATGCTGGAACGTCAGGGATGCTGAAACGTCCGGGATGCTGGAACGTCAGGAGTGCCGGAACGTCCGGGATGCCGGAACGTCAGGGATGCTGAAACGTCCGGGATGCTGGAACGTCAGGAGTGCCGGAACGTCAGGGATGCTGAAACGTCGGGGATGCTGGAACGTCAGGGATGCCGGAACGTCAGGGATGCCGGAACGTCAGGGATGCTGGAACGTCAGGGATGCTGGAACGTTATGGGTGCTGAAACGTCAGGGATGCTGAAACGTCGGGGATGCTGGAACGTCAGGGATGCTGGAACGTCAGGGATGCCGGAACGTCGGGGATGCTGGAACGTCGGGGATGCTGGAACGTCCGGGATGCTGGAACGTCAGGGATGCCGGAACGTTATGGGTGTGAGTGAGGGGACTGGGATCTCCCATTTGACCTCCCTCACCCAGCTGCAAACTGTCAAACCCAGCCCCAAGTCTCTTTCGCATCTTTTATTCCAGAGCTTATTTTATTGAGTTTCCCAAATATTTGCTCCCTAGTGCTCAGCACAGAATTTCTGCAGCATCACTAGATTCAGTTCACTTCGATTTGCGTTTCATGCTGGAAGTTATTTTCTCTACTTGTCCCAATTTGTTGGGAAGTCGATAAAGGACCAGGTCTGCTGGGAAAAGAAAGAAAGAAAATCGCTTATTGTCACGAGTAGGCTTCAATGAAGTTACTGTGAAAAGCCCCTAGTCGCCACATTCCGGCGCCTGTCCGGGGAGGCTGGTATGGGAATTGAACCGTGCTGCTGGCCTGCTTGGTCTGCTTTCAAAGCCAGCGATTTAGCCGAGTGAGCTAAACCAGCCCCTGGTTTAAATGGTGCTCAATGACTATCTGTGGCGACAAAGTAGGAGAGGAACGAGAAAAGAAAGTGCAGTTGTGTAACTCGCTGCTTTGCCAAACTATTTCCTACAATATTTTTCAGCAGACACTAGGATCCGAGGAGCAGTGAGCTGAATATCACTGCCCCCTGCTGGCTGACAGAAACCACAGCTGGTTCATACCCACACATTCCCAAAGTGTGACAGCCAGGAGACTTCAAACTGTAACCATTTCCTCTGATCACCCGTCAGCCGAAGGTGTTTTGAATTAGTTTATAAAACGATAAGCGGTGGTGTGTTTTCCCAATCCCTCATTTTTTGGGATCCAATAATCACGGCAGACGGGAATGAAGTCTGAGGGCGGGATTTTACACACCCAACGTGGCGGGATTTTACACACCTGCCCGTGACGGGATTTTACACACCTGCCCGTGGTGGGATTTTACACACCTGCCCGTGACGGGGTTTTACACACCTGCCCGCGGGATTTTACACACCTGCCCGTGGTGGGATTTTACACACCTGCCCGTGTCGGGATTTTACACACCCAACGTGACGGGATTTTACTCACCCAACGTGGCGGGATTTTACACACCTGCCCGTGTTGGAATTTTACACACCCAACGTGACGGGGTTTTACACACCTGCCCGAGTCGGGATTTTACACACCTGCCCGTGTCGGGATTTTACACACCTGCCCATGACGGGGTTTTACACACCTGCCCGCGGGATTTTACACACCTGCCCGTGTCGGGATTTTACACACCCAACGTGACGGGATTTTACACACCTGCCCGTGGCGGGATTTTACACACCTGCCCGTGTCGGGATTTTACACACCCAACGTGACGGGATTTTACTCACCCAACGTGTCGGGATTTTACACACCTGCCCATGTCGGGATTTTACACACCCAACGTGACGGGATTTTACACACCTGCCCGTGTCGGGATTTTACACACCCAACGTGACGGGGTTTTACACACCTGCCCGTGTCGGGATTTTACACACCTGCCCGTGTCGGGATTTTACACACCTGCCCGTGTCGGGATTTTACACACCTGCCCGGCGGGATTTTACACACCTGCCCATGACGGGGTTTTACACACCTGCCCGTGTCGGGATTTTACACACCCGCCCAGCGGGATTTTACACACCTGCCCATGACGGGGTTTTACACACCTGCCCGTGACGGGGTTTTACACACCTGCCCGTGACGGGGTTTTACACACCTGCCCGTGACGGGGTTTTACACACCTGCCCGGCGGGATTTTACACACCTGCCCGTGACGGGGTTTTACACACCTGCCCGTGACGGGGTTTTACACACCTGCCCGTGTCGGGATTTTACACACCTGCCCGCGGGATTTTACACACCTGCCCGTGACGGGGTTTTACACACCTCGCTGGTAGGAGGTTTACCCTCATCACCGACGAACGGTCGGTAGCCTTCATGTTCGACAATACGCAGCGAGGCAAAATCAAGAAGAATAAGATCTTGAGGTGGAGGATCGAACTCTCCACCTACAATTACGATATAGTATATCGTCCTGGGAAGCTCAACAAGCCCCCAGATGCCCTGTCCCGCGGCACATGCGCCAGCGCGCTAGATGACCGACTATGGGCTATCCACGATGACCTCTGCCACCTGGGGGTCACCCGGCTTATCCACTGTATCAAGGCCGCAGCCTGCCCTCCTACACCGAGGAGGTCAGGGCCATGACCAGGGACTGCCAGATCTGTGCGGAGTGTAAACTGCACTTCTATCGAGCAGATAAGGCCCACCTGGTAAAGGTATCCTGGTCCTTTGAGCGCCTCAGTATCAATTTCAAAGGGCCCCTCCCCTCCAATAACTGCAATACATAGTTCCTCAATATTATTCATGAGTTCTCCTGCTTTCCCTTTACAATCCCCTGCCCCAACATGACCACGTCCACCGTCATTAAAGCCCGACAGCGTCTTCACCCTGTTTGGTTCCGGGATCGTCGTTCATGAGCAACGGACTGGGTCAGTACCTGCTCAGCAAGGGCATCGATGAACTGGGTCAGTACCTGCTCAGTAAGGGCATCGAATAACTGGGTCAGTACCTGCTCAGCAAGGGCATCGATGAACTGGGTCAGTGCCTACTCAGCAAGGGCATCGATGAACTGGGTCAGTGCCTACTCAGCAAGGGCATCGATGAACTGGGTCAGTACCTGCTCAGCAAGGGCATCGATGAACTGGGTCAGTACCTGCTCAGTAAGGGCATCGATGAACTGGGTCAGTGCCTACTCAGTAAGGGCATCGAATAACTGGGTCAGTACCTGCTCAGTAAGGGCATCGATGAACTGGGTCAGTACCTGCTCAGCAAGGGCATCGATGAACTGGGTCAGTACCTGCTCAGCAAGGGCATCGATGAACTGGGTCAGTACCTGCTCAGCAAGGGCATTGATGAACTGGGTCAGTGCCTACTCAGTAAGGGCATCGAATAACTGGGTCAGTACCTGCTCAGTAAGGGCATCGATGAACTGGGTCAGTACCTGCTCAGCAAGGGCATCGATGAACTGCGTCAGTACCTGCTCAGCAAGGGCATCGATGAACTGCGTCAGTACCTGCTCAGTAAGGGCATCGATGAACTGGGTCAGTACCTACTCAGCAAGGGCATCGATGAACTGGGTCAGTACCTGCTCAGTAAGGGCATCGATGAACTGGGTCAGTACCTGCTCAGCAAGGGCATCGATGAACTGGGTCAGTACCTGCTCAGCAAGGGCATCGATGAACTGGGTCAGTACCTGCTCAGCAAGGGCATCGATGAACTGGGTCAGTGCCTACTCAGCAAGGGCATCGATGAACTGGGTCAGTACCTGCTCAGTAAGGGCATCGCCTTGAGCAGGACTAACAGTTATAGCCCCAGGGCAAACGGGCAGGTGGAGAGGGAGAATGCGACGGTCTGGAAGACCGTTCTACTGACCCTGCATTCCAGGAATCTCCCAGTATCCCATTGGCAGGAGGTCCTCCCCGATGCGCTCCACTCTATTAGGTCCCTACTTTGCACGGCCACAAACGAGACCCCTCATGGCCGCCTATTTGTCGACCACCCCGACTTTAACTGGTGTCATTTGCAGGCTTATGGGAAAAAAGGTGGGATCTGGAATTAAATTGGCACAAATGGCTGGAGGTTCATGTCCTGTAGGGATAGGAACTGAGGCAGGTGGGTGTTGAAAATACCTGCCCTGCCTAGTTCCCAATGCCCCCAGCAGCAGGCACCAGGCAAGGGGGAACGGCAGCTTCCAATGCATTTTGTTCCTGAAAGAAGTAGAGCGATACTGTCCACAGCATTCCAAGTGTGCGCTCACTAATGTCAGAGGCAGATTTGCACTTTGTGGGGCCCTGCACTCACCTTCATTTCTGCTCCTCCAAACTGCCCCCCCCCCCCCCCCCCCCCGCCATGACACTGCCTGGGCCTTTAACAAAAACACAGGATCTTCTGCCTCTCTCGCATCACATTGTCGTCTCTCGTTCTTCGTGTGCACACGTCTCAACGTTTGGACTAGTCTGTTTTTTCGCTCTAGGGGACTCGACCAGAGTTTGCTGTGGCTCTGCATTGAATGGGGTGGGCCTACCAGTAAATGCAGTGTTATCAGGGCTGTGATTGGTGCCCACAGACAGCAAAGCTGCCCCATTGGCCAGAGCCTGTGCATCGGCACCGTGTGTTTCATTGTAAATCCGCCTCAGGCTAGTGCTCTGTGTAACTGAACCTCCCTATTCAATTTCTCTTGCACTAAATGATAATATTCTATTATCTTGCCTAATTACTGGTTGTACTACATACTAGCCTTTGGAAATTAATGCACTAAGACCCCCAGATCTCTCTGCATTTCAGAACTCTGTAATCACTCACCATTTGAAAAATGGACAATTTCACATTTTCCCACATTGTACTTCATTTGCCAGATCTTTGCCCACTCACATAACCCATCTCTATCTTTTGGAAGCCTCCTGAAGTCTTCATCAGTACTTACTTTCCTACCTATGTTGAATAATCAGCAAATTTGGCAACCATTCCATCTATCACTTCATCCCTCTGCTTCCCATTAGCCTCCTTCCTTTTAACTATGCCAATATGTCACATCCTGAATCATCAGCTTTTATTTTCCGCAATAACTTTTGATGCAGCACTTTAACAAATTGCTTCTGTAAATCTAAGTACTGTGCATCATCTGGTTCTTTTTTATCCACAACACATGTTACTTCTTCAAAAGGACTCCAATAAGTTGATTAAACATGACTTCCTTTCACAAAACCAGGTTGACTCTGCCTGATTACCTTTATCTTGTCCAAATGCCTTACTATAACCTCTTTAACAATAGCTTCCGGGGCGACATGGTGGCGCAGTGGTGAGCACTGCTGCCTCATGGCACTGAGGATCTGGGTTTGATCCTGGCCCTGAGTCACTGTCCGTGTGGAGTTTGCATATTCTCCCCATGTCTGCATGGGTCTCACCCCAACAACCCAAAGATGTGCAGGGTAGGTGGATTGGTGTTTACTGTATGCGTTCCAGACCGGATTAATGCCGCTGTCGAGGTGATGGAGAATTGTAATTTGGTGTCAAACCTGCGCCCACCATGATTTTAGTGTTGGAACCGATTCTCTGCCCAACCGCACTTCGCGATTTAGATGTCAGCCAACAGAGAATCCCGTGCCCCATGTTTATTTTCTGAAGGATAGTAACTAGCTGGACTTTTACAACAATCCAATAACTTCTTCGCCACTTCCACTAATCTTTTTGATTTCCAATTTTTAATCAACTGAAGTCAAATTGTCAAATAGAAGCAAGTGAGTTTAACTGTTTCTCATCTGGAACCGATGCCGAACTCGCTGAGTTAATGCATGCTGCAAATTAATGTAAGTGACAAATTGTCAAAGTAGGGCTCAAGGTCCTCAGTGTGATCTGTCCATGTGCCTCTCACTGTCCCCTTGTCCGACAGCATCGTGATCTGTCCGTGTGCCTCTCACTGTCCCCTTGTCCGACAGCATCGTGATCTATCCGTGTGCCTCTCGCTGTCCCCTTGTCCAACAGCATCGTGATCTGTCCGTGTGCCTCTCACTGTCCCCTTGTCCGACAGCATCGTGATCTGTCCGTGTGCCTCTCGCTGTCCCCTTGTCCGACAGCATCGTGATCTGTCCGTGTGCCTCTCGCTGTCCCCTTGTCCAACAGCATCGTGATCTGTCCGTGTGCCTCTCGCTGTCCCCTTGTCCGACAGCATCGTGACCGCATTCAGCAACAATCCATTTGAGTCCATTAGGGGGGGAGGGGGGGGGGGTTAGGGGAGTGTGTTCTAGTCTCTGGGTTTGGGGGTGGGGGGGAGTGGGTCTGGTCTCTGGGTTTGGGGGGTGGGGGGGAGGGGTCTGGTCTCTGGGTTTGGGGGGGTGGGGGGGGGTGGGGGGGAGTGGGCCCTGGTCTCTGGGTTTGGGGGTGGGGGGGAGGGGCCCTGGTCTCTGGGTTTGGGGGGTGGGGGGGAGGGGTCTGGTCTCTGGGTTTGGGGGGGTGGGGGGGGTGGGGGGGAGTGGGCCCTGGTCTCTGGGTTTGGGGGTGGGGGGGAGTGGGTCTGGTCTCTGGGTTTGGGGTGGTGGGGGGAGGGGCCCTGGTCTCTGGGTTTGGGGGTGGGGGGGGGAGGGGCCCTGGTCTCTGGGTTTGGGGGTGGGGGGGAGTGGGTCTGGTCTCTGGGTTTGGGGAGTGGGTCTGGTCTCTGGGTTTGGGGTGGTGGGGGGGAGGGGCCCTGGTCTCTGGGTTTGGGGAGTGGGTCTGGTCTCTGGGTTTGGGGTGGTGGGGGGGAGGGGCCCTGGTCTCTGGGTTTGGGGGGTGGGGGGGAGGGGTCTGGTCTCTGGGTTTGGGGGGGTGGGGGGGGTGGGGGGGAGTGGGCCCTGGTCTCTGGGTTTGGGGGGGGGGGGGGAGGGGCCCTGGTCTCTGGGTTTGGGGGTGGGGGGGGGAGGGGCCCTGGTCTCTGGGTTTGGGGGTGGGGGGGGGAGGGGCCCTGGTCTCTGGGTTTGGGGGGGGTGGGGTGGGGGTGGGGGGAGTTGGTCCTGGTCTCTGGGTTTGGGGGGGGTGGGGTGGGGGTGGGGGGGGGAGTGGGTCCTGGTCTCTGGGTTTGGGGGGGTGGGGTGGGGGTGGGGGGGAGTGGGTCCTGGTCTCTGGGTTTGGGGGGGGGTGGGGTGGGGGTGGGGGGGAGTGGGTCCTGGTCTCTGGGTTTGGGGGGGTGGGGTGGGGGTGGGGGGGAGTGTGTTCTGGTCTCTGGGTTTTGGGGGGGGCGGTGTGTCCTGGTCTCTGGGTTTGGGGGGGTGAGGTGGGGGGGGGGGTGGGGCGTCCTGACCCCCGTTTCACTCAAAGCTGATTGGTGGGCTGTGGCAGATCCCAGTGATCCTATTGGTCCGAGAGGCTGCCGCTCAGATTGGGACATTTCCGGGAAATGGTTACATTGTGGCCGGGCCGGAAATCAGCAACAATGTAACAACTGGAACCGGAATGTAACAATATCAACAACAATGTAACCGCCCGAGAGCCACTGGATCCCCGATCGCAACAACTTTCCTCATTTCAGGTAATCAGCCTTTTGTTAAACCTGAATCTGCCCCGGGGGGGGGGGGGGGAGACGGGAGGGACCGGGGGGAGACCCTGGGGGGCGGGGGAGAGGGACCCCGGGAGGGGGACCGGGGGGAGGGACCCTGGGGGGGCGGGGACCGGGGGGAGGGGACCGGGACCCCGCGGGGGGGGGGACCCCGGACCCCGGACCCCGGACCCCGGGGGAGGGACCCCGGGGGAGGGACCCCGGGAGGGAGGGGGGCCGGGCGGGGGGGGGAGCCCGGGACCATTTCCTGGGTGTTTGTGTCTCCGCCGGGGAGGCTGTGTTTCGGTGAAATGTGTATTTTTGGAGCCGCCTTTTCCCGGCAGGATGGGGTCAGCCTGAAGGAGACAACTTGTTCTGTGTCAGGCCAATTGTTCAGCATTCAGCTGCCTCCTTCCATCAGGTCAGCAAGCTGCACTTTCCAGGGATCTGCTTGGAATTCTCAATCTGCTGCATTTGCTGTTCACCTGGGGCCTCCTCTACATTGGGGAGAACAAACACAAATTGTGGGCAACACAATCTACTCTCCAGCACCCTTTAACGTTATAAAACATCCCAAGATGCTTCAGAGAAGTATAAATCAAAACTTGAACCACAAATATGTAATATCTTGGTCAAAGAGGGATTTTTAAGGAGGGTTTGGGGGGGGGGGGGGGGGGTGGAGATAATGGAACTTAGAACCCAAATAGTTGAAGGCACAACAATAAGAGAGCAAGAAGCCAGAATCAGAGCAATATCGAGCTCTTTGAGGTTGTAGGGCTGGAGGGTATGACAGAGTCGGGGGATTATGGCTATGGAAATTTGAGGTGATGCTGGAATGGGAGCCAGTGTGGGTCCGCAGGTGAATGGGGTTTGATGTGCAGGAGAGTTCGGGATGAGTTCAGGTTTACAGAGTGGGGAAAGAGGAGTGCGTTGGAATATCCAAGTCCAGGGTACCAAAGGCAGAAATGTGGCAGATAAGGTGACATGGATGGATTCAAGTGATCTCATAGAATCCCTACAGTACAGAGGAGGCCTTTTGGCCCATTGTCTGCACACTGGCTCTTGAAATGAAAATCGCTTATTGTCACGAGTAGGCTTCAATTAAGTTACTGTGAAAAGCCCCTAGTCGCCACATTCCGGCGCCTGTTCGGGGAGGCTGATACGGGAATCGAACCGTGCTGCTGGCCTGCTTTAAAAGCCAGCGATTTAGCCCAGTGAGCTAAATCAGCCCATTGAGCAATTCCCTTGGTGCCAGTTCCCTTGCCTTCTCCCAGTAACCTTGAGTATTCCTTTTCAGATAACAATCTAATTCCCTTTTAAATTCTGATTGAACCTGTCTCTCGCAAACACTGCGTTCCAGACTTAATCACTTGCTGTGTGAAATTTCTTTTCCTCCTTTTGCTTCTGTTGCCGAATACTTTAGATATATGCCCTATCGTTCCCGATCGTTTCATAACTGGGGATGGTTTCTCCATATCTGCTCTGTCCTGACCTCGGATTTTCAATACCTCTATCATATCTCCTCTCAGCTGCCTTTTCTCCCAGGAAAACTGTCCCAACGTTTCCAATCTGTCCCAATCTGTCTTAATGTCGGAGGTTCCTCATTGCTGAATCTTTTCTGCATTCCACCCTTATCCTTTGTTCTCTTTAACTGCATCCTCCTCCACACCCGATGTATTTCCTGAATGGCCCAGCTAGAGGTCTAATACAGAAACAAAATTCTACAGATACTGTAAATGTGAAATATTCAACAGGTCAGGCAGAACTGGGGGGGCGGGGCGGGGGTGGGGGGACTACCAGAGGAAACCCACACAGACACAGGGAGATCTTGCAAACTCCACACAGATAGTGACCCAAGGGTGGATTGAACCTGGGTCCCTAGTGTGGTGAGGCAGCAGTGCTAACCACTGTGCCAATGTGCAATGCTTTTAAAAATTTAGAGTACCCAATTATTTTTTTCCAATTAAGGGACAATTTAGCATGCCCAATCCACCTATCCTGCACATCTGTGGGTTGTGGGGGTGAAACCCACGCAGACACAGGGAGAATGTGCAAACTCCACACTGACAGTGACCGAGGGCCGGGATTCGAACCCAGCTCCTCAGCACCGTAGGCAGCAATGCTAACCACTGTGCCAACATGCCACCCCGATAGAACTCTGGATGAAACTTTTATTCCAAGCATCAATCTTAATCTTTAATACACATTCAGAAGTCATTTATAGAGAAATGGTCCGCATTTAAATAAAGGTTCACGAGATAAAATGGTAAACTTTGAATTTAGGTGAAAAATATGATTTATGAAATAAAACTTGAAATGCCAATCTTGCAAACTCGATGGATAATAACTCCAGATCGGCTGCAATGTAAAGATCATGTAGCTACTGAAGCAGAATAGTTTGGGTTTAACTATATGCTATACTTTGGGCTTTCAGAGTGCTGCAATGTTTCACTTTTTGGAAACCCGAGATATTTACCCGGGCCTGTAGTACAGAATAAGAGAAACAAGTCAAAAAGGCAGCGTACAGCTTTGTGGGTTCAAAAGGTGAGAAAACTAATGGAGATTAAAGAGTGCCACAATTCTGGGAGAGAGTGGGTAGAAGGTGGGAAAAGTACAATGAGGACTGTCAGAGGAGCAAATGTTCAAACCCAATACAAGAAAATTGAGGAAAGAGTAATTGAGCAACAGAAATGTGATAGTACCACTTGGAAAATCGATTCCACTAAAATCTTTGGATTTGATTTATTTAAAGCTATAAACCATTTCAGTTTCTCTCATCGTGGACAAATCTTCTGGGATACGTATCTCTCTATTCCCATCCTATTAATTTGTCAAGGTGCCCCTTAAACATCACTATCATACCTGCGCCATCACCTCCTCCAGCAGCGAGTTCCAGGCACCCACTACCCTCTGTGTAAAAAACTTCCCTCGTACATCTCCTCTAAACTTTGCCCTTCGCACCTTAAACCTATGTCCCCTAGTAATTGACTTTTCCACCCTGGGAAAAAGCATCTGACTGTCCACTCTGTCCATACCCCTCGTAATGTTGTAGATTTCTATCAGGTAACCCCTCAACCTGTGTCTTTTCAGTAAGAAAAAACAAATTTATTCAACCTCTCCTCATAGCTAATGCCCTCCATACCAGGCAACATCCTGATAACCCTCTTCTCTACCCTCTCTAAGCCTAACTAAGGTTCTATAAAGCTGCAGTATTACTTGCCAAATTTTATACTCAATGCCCCATCCAATGATTACCTTCTTATTGACTACCTTCCCCATCTGTGGACCTGTACACCCAGATCCCTCTCCTATCAATATTCTCAAGGGTTCTGCCATTAACTGTATGTTTCCCACCTGTATTACACCATTCAGAAATGCACCCTTCCACTGCGACCCTCTGGCTTCTCTAACCGAGCCAATTCTGTATTCTTCTTGCCAGCTCACCTCTGATCCCATGTGACTTTACCTTCTGTACCAGTCTGCCATGAGGCACCTTGTCAAAGATCTAAATGAAGTCCATGTAGACAACATCCACTGCCCTACTTCACCAATCATCTTCGTCACTTCCTCAAAAAACTTGATTAAGTTAGTGAGACACGAGCTTCCTTACACAAAACTATGCTGCCTCTCACTAATGCTTCCAAATGGAAGTAAATCCTGTCTCGAAGAATCCTTTCCAATAATTTCCCTACCACTCACAAATGCTTCCTTTTTCCTTTGACTATTGTAACCAATTTTGCGAACAATACAAAAATAGGTAGGAAAGCAAAATGAGGATACAAAGTCTGCAAAGGTAAATAGATGAATGACTGGGCAAATAAATTGCAGTTGGGAGAATAATGTGGGACAATGTGAGGCTTTCCACTTTGGCAGGAAGAATAAAAATACAAAAATATTATTTGAATGGTGAAAGATTGCAGAATACTGCGGTACAGAGGGATCTGGATGTCCTCCTACATGTGCTCAAGTCAGCCAAAGCCTATGACTCCAAGTTACTATCACTCAGCACAGGCTGACACTTGTTTAGATTTCATCTCAAGGCAGTTACACACAAAACTTCTTTGGGTTTCTCCTGCTGGCTTTTCACTGGAAATGTTTGTGAGAGTACAGATCCCCAGGTTTGAATTTGAAACAGTTATTTAAAAGCTAAGATATCCCAATAAATTGTTTTTGGGTGAGGGGGGAGATAATTTCAATTCAATTTGACACAAATGCTGTGGATGCTAGAAATCAGAAAATGCTGTAAATGCTCAACAGGTCCAGCAGAACTCTGATGAAAGATCACAGACCTGTTAACTCTGTTTCTCTTTCCACAGACGCTGCCAGGACTGATGGGTGTTTCTAGTGTTTTCTGTTTCTCTTTGAATTTGAGTAATTAGAAGTTGGGAGGATCTCGTAGACTAGTGGAGAATCCTTTTTGGAACAAGTTTGAAAATATGAAAAATGACAGTTACTTTAAAAGAATCACCTCTATTGATATTCCTGAAAAAAGCAAATTTACTGTTTGTATTATTAGCCCGTTCTGAATGATTAAAATCAGCATTATGGGTGAGCATGACACTGTTTTATTAATGATGCCTGTGTTTGTATTTTTCAGTTGCTATTCACAGGAAGATGACAGAATACAAATTGGTGGTGGTAGGAGCTGGTGGTGTTGGGAAAAGTGCTCTGACTATTCAGCTGATACAGAATCACTTTGTAGACGAATATGATCCAACCATTGAGGTAAGGCAAAAACTAAATTTCTGCCTTGGCGACTGAAGTGTTGGCTTGTGTAGACTTGAGATATGAACAGACACTTCCAACACTGATGAAGGTTCAACTCAATTTTATTAACTACTTCTAACTAACTAACACACGATGACTGTGGGTCTAAATGATGCTAACTTAAACTAGAGACCTAAGCCTTGTCCGAACCAGTTGATTCTCTCAGCACGTGGTGTGAGTCTGTGCTGGGCTGGATGAATTCTTGTTACACTCAGAGGCAGCACCCAGAATGAGCGGGAACCATGGTGCCCTCTGCCTTTATAGTGTGTGTATTCCAACTGGTGATTGGCTGCGGTGTTTGTACATGTTGATTGGTCCCTGTGTGTGTCCATCAGTGTGTGTCTGCACCATGATATACTGGTGTATATTATGAGATCCCCCTTTTATAAATAATGTTGCTATGGGCATGTGATAATAAATAGTGTGGGTGTGTGAAGAATGTACCTAGCTACGTGTGAGGTGCGAAGACATATGTACAAATCTATATACAGGAAACAAGACTATGTACACAGGAAGGTGCCTGATGCAGATGACTAACAGGAACTGGAACAACCAACAAATCTATTTACAAATCACTGGAGAACGAATGCAACAAGGAATGAAAAAAAACCATTTCAGAAAGTCCACATGTGTACAGAGTTCATAAGTTCAGCCTCTGAGGTGGGCAACAAACTCTGGTTGACCGCCTCAAGGGTGGGGCAATAGCTGGCGCATCAGGAGCCAGGAGGGCTGCAGCACAGTTAGGAGCAGGCAGAGCGACTGATCCACGGTGGGATCAGTAGCAGAGCTGGTCGTGATGACTCTGGAACAAGGCAAAGGGCACACCGATTGCGGCGCCGAATGGATCCATCCGGTAAGCGGACCAGGAAGGAGCGGGGGGCCACCTTAGAACAACAGCAGGCGCAGACCAGCCACCGTCCGGGAGGTGGATGCGAACCGTGTTGCGTGGATGGATGTCGGGAAGGTCAGCAGCCAGTGAGTCGTAGAAAGTTTTCTGCTGCAGTTGAGACATGTGCATGCGGTGGAGCACGGGGACATAATCGAGGTTGGGGGTCAGAATCGATGGCACCGTTGTCCTGAGGGTGCAGTTCATTAGTAGCTGAGCAGGCGACAGGCCGGTGGAGAGCGGGGCGGAGCGATAGGCCGGTGGAGAGCGGGGCGGAGCGACAGGCCGGTGGAGAGCGGGGCGAGCGACAGGCCGGTGGAGAGCGGGGCGGAGCGATAGGCCGGTGGAGAGCGGGGCGGAGCGATAGGCCGGTGGAGAGCGGGGCGGAGCGATAGGCTAGCAGAGCAAGATGGAAATCTGAGCTTGCGCGGCGGCCTTGCTGAGTAGCCCCTTAACGATGTGGACCCCCTTTTCCGCCTTCCCATTGGATTGGGGGTACAGGGGACTGGACGTGACGTGCGCAAAGTTGTAGAGTCGGGCGAAGCCGGCCCATTCCTGGCTCGCGAAACAGGGGCCATTGTCTGACAATGCCATGTCGGGCAAACGTCTCCTTACACGCCCTGATCACAGCCGAGGATGTGAGATCGTGCAGCCTATTGACCTCTGGGTAACTGGAGAAGTAATCAATGATGATGACCCTGCCCAATGTGTGGAACAAGTCGATGCCCACTTTGGTCCAAGGCAATGTGACGAGTTCATGGGGCATCAGGGTTTCCCGTGGTTGGGCGGGCTGGAAACGCTGGCAGGTAGGGAAGTTGAGCACCACATTGTGAATGTCATCATTGATGCCCGGCCAGTAGACGGTTCTCTGGCCCTGCGGCGGCATTTCTCGATTCCTAAATGGCCTCATGCAGTTGCTCCAACACTAGCTGGCGCATGCTTTGTGATATAACGATGCGATCCAATTTCAGGAGCACCCCGTCGATAACCGCCGGGTCATCGCGGACGTTGTACAATTGTGAGCATTGGCCCTTGAGCTGCCCATCTGAAATCAGACGCATCACCCGCTGCAGAAGTGGATCAGCCGCTGTCTCTCGGTGAATTTGCATCAGTCGTGCATCCGAAGCTGGTAAATGGGAGGCTGCAAGCTGAACTTTTCATAGAATTTACAGTGCAGAAGGAGGCCATTCGGCCCATCGAGTCTGCCCCGGCTCTTGGAAAGAGCACCCTACCCAAGGTCAACACCTCCACCCTATCCCCATAACCCAGTAACCCCATCCAACACTAAGGGCAATTTTGGACACTTAAGGGCAATTTATCATGGCCAATCCACCTAACCCACACATCTTTGGACTGTGGGAGGAAACCAGAGCACCCGGAGGAAACCCACGCATACACGGGGAGGATGTGCAGACTCCGCACAGACAGTGACCCAAGCCAGAATCGAACCTGGGACCCTGGAGCTGTGAAGCGATTGTGCTATCCACAATGCTACCGTGCTGCCCATTTGGCAAATGAAGCCTTCGTGATCACATGGAGTTGTGATCGACCTTGAGAGGGCATCGGCAAGGTCCTTGCCAGGGGTATAAACCAGTTGAAAGTCGTACCTGCGCAGCTTGAGTAGGATACGCTGGAGGCGAGGCGTCATGTCATTCAAATGCTTTTTGATAATATTTACAAGTGGGTGGTGGTCGGTTTCAACCGTGAACTGCGGAAGTCCATAGACGTGAAGTTCCACGACTACGACTCCAGTGAGAAGGCCGAGACACTCTTTCTCAATTTGCGCATAGCGCTGCTCTGTGGGAGTCATAGCCCGCGACACATACGCAACGGGGGCCCACGACGAGGCCTCGTCTCGTTGCAGGAGCACGGCACCAATCCCCGACTGACTGGCATCAGGAGAGATTTTGGTCTCTTTGGTTGGGTCGAAAAAGGCCAACGCTGGGGCCGTGGAAAGCTTGGCCTTCAGCTCCTGCCATTCATACTCGTGAGCGGGGAGCCATCAGAAATCTGTGGTTTTGCGAATCAGGTCTCTGAGGGCCGTGGTGTGTGAGGCGAGATTCGGGATGAGCTTCCCAGGGAAATTCACCATCCCCAGGAACCGGAGAACCGCTTTCTTGTCCTCGGGCGTCTTCATGGACGTGATTGCTGCAATCCTTTCCTCGTCTGGACGCACCCCCTGGTGGGAGATGTGATCCCCCAGAAACTTGATACTCGACTGGCCGAAGGAGCATTTGGCCCTATTGAGGCGGAGGCCGTGTTCGTGGATGCGCCTGAAAATGCGCTTAAAGCAGGCAATGTGTTCCTATGGGGTGGTTGACCGGATAATAATGTCGTCGACATATACCCGGACGCCGTCAATCCCCTCCATCACCTGCTCCATGATCCGGTGGAAAACTTCACATGCAGAAATGATGCCGAATGGCATTCGGTTGTAGCAGAACCTGCCAAAGGGTGTGTTGAACGTACACAGCTTCCTGCTTGACTCATCTAGTTGGATCTGCCAGAAACCCTTCGAGGCATCCAGTTTTGAGAATAGTTTGGTGTGGGCCATCTCGGACGTGAGCTCCTCACGTTTCGGAATCGGGTAGTGCTCCCACATGATATTCTGATTCAGATCTTTAGGATCAATACAGATCCGCAGCTTGCCGGACGGCTTCTTGACGCAGGCCATGGAGCTTACCCAGCCTGTGGGTTCCGTGACCCTAGAAATGACTCCTTGGTCCTGGAGGTCCTGGAGCTGTTGCTTGAGGCGGTCCTTAAGGGGCGCTGGGACTCTGCGAGGTGCATGAATGACAGGCGTGGCATTGGGCTTGAGTAAGATTTTATACGTGTACGGGAGCGTGTCCATGCCTTCGAAGACATCATGGTATTGCTGGATGATGGAGTCGAGTTGCGCCCTGAAGTCTGTGTCGGAAGATGCAGACACATCGTTTGATGAGAGAGACAGTGTACTCTCTGCACTAAGTGGAGCAGCTTGCATGCCTGCACACCAAGCAAGGAGGCCTTTGAGACAGCAACAATCTCAAATGGGAGAATGGCTGTGTGAGCATGATGTGTCACCTCAAGTTGGCAGGAGCCGCTAGCAGCGATGGCATTGCCATTGTAATCCAACAATTTACACGCAGATGGCAGGAGAGCAGGCTGTCCGCAGAGCTGGCGAAAATCAGACGACGCGATCAGATTGGCAGAAACGCCAGTGTCCAGGCGGAACCTGACAGGGGGATGGTTGATCGTAAGGATGGCACACCACTCATCATCCTGTTCGACGCTGTGGATGTGGACGGGTTCAGTGCCATGCTTGGGGGACATCCTGTTCGTGGTGACGATGCTAACTTGGAACGCGACTGTGGGTCATCGCAGGCACAGTCGGAAGCAAGGTCTGGAGTAGGTTCATTGATGGCAGGCTGGATAGCCCTGACGTCTCTGTGGGGCTGGGTGGACCTCCTAAAAACAGCAGGCAGGGAAGATCTGCACATTGTAGTGTAGTGGCCTCGTTCGCCACACTGCAGACATCGTTGGGACTTCGCGGTGCATTGCCGCTTTAAGTTGGCGGAGCCGCAGTTGCCGCACGCCGGAATGTTCGTTGCACCACCACGCATGCGCGGGACGATCCAGTGAGGTGCGCACCTGCGCGAAGTGGTCCGTGACATCACCATGCTCGCTGCGTGTAAGCGCGGGACTCCCCGAAAAGGACGCGAAATGGCCGCCATCGTTCAGATCCAGAGCCTGAAAAGATTTAATCGCTTGGAGCCGTTCTGTCTTGTAAGGGGTTAGCCGCACCGTTTCAGCAGCCTGGATACAGGAGTAACGCGTGGAGGCATGTCCATGAAGCACACAGGTCTCAATGGCCGTGGAGAGAGTGAGCTGCTTTACTTTTAGTAGCTGCTGGCGCAGGGGCTCAGATTGAACACCAAAAACAATCTGGTCACAGAGCATGGAGTCAGAGGTGGACCCGTAGTTGCAAGAATGCGCAAGGACGCGGAGGTGGGTAATAAAGGACTGGAAAGGCTCGTCCTTACCCTGAATTCGCTGCTGAAACATGTATCTCTCGAAGCTCTCGTTAACCTCGACCTCGCAGTGGCTGTCAAACTTTAGAATGACGGTCTTGAACTTCGATTTGTCCTCCCCCTCAGCGAAGGTGAGCGAGTTGAAGATGTGCAGAGCGTGGTCCCCGGCTGTGGAGAGGAAGAGAGCAATCTTTCGTGCGTCCGAAGCAACTTGCAGGTCCATGGCCTCGAGGTACAGCTGAAAGCACTGTTTGAAAAGTTTCCAGTTCGAGCCCAGATTCCCGACTTGAGATATGAACAGACACTTCCAACACTGATGAAGGTTCAACTCAATTTTATTAACTAACTTCTAACTAACACACAATGACTGCGGGTCTAAATGATGCTAACTTAAACTAGAGACCTAAGCCTTGTCCGAACCAGTTGATTCTCTCAGCACGTGGTGTGAGTCTGTGCTGGGCTGGATGAGTTCTTGTTACACTGAGGCAGCACCCAGAATGAGCGGGAACCGTGGTGCCCTCTGCCTTTTATAGTGTGTGTATTCCAACTGGTGATTGGCTGCGGTGTTTGTACATGTTGATTGGTCCCTGTGTGTGTCCATCAGTGTGTGTCTGCACCATGATATGCTGGTGTATATTATGACAGGGACTAGAGGGGCAAGTGGAATCCAGACAATGGATAATTGAGGAGTTCCCATGCTGGACTGTGGGAATTAAGATTATGGATAGGGTGACGAATCATGCAGTTAGCTTCAATGTCCAGCTTTGACAAAGAGTCATCCAGACTTGAAACGTCAGCTCCCTTTTCTCTCCACTGATGCTGTCAGACCTGCTGAGATTGTCCAGTATTTTGTTTTTATTTTAGATTTGAGCATGTGCAGCAATGTGCTTTTCTCTTATTTAGCTTCAATGTTTACTGAAGTCTTATCATCTTCTGATAGTCACATCTCTAAAGAGCAGATAGAATAATACTGAAGATGGATATCAAGTTATCTTATTAAACACCCCTAATTAACCATTATTGATGGGCTGCATTTATATTTTGTGATTTTAATTTCATTGTTCCAGTTCATGCCGATAGGCCAAATTAGTGTTCAGCTGGGCCTTTTGTTTAAAAACATGAGCAGCTTTTGGAGCCAATCAGTTATTGCTGAAGACTTTGTTCAGAGCTTGATTGAAAATGGGAAATGAAGGAAGCATCAAAGATGCCTTAATGATTAATAGGTGCTGAAGTTACAATTAATGTAAAGTTAAATGGGAGAAGCAAAGACAGATCAAATATGAGTAGTAATGCTTTAAAGTTTTTTTTGTCATTCAGCATATATTATTGTTCATGTATGAGCCTGAGATTGCATTTAAAATTCAGTCTGTAATGACTGGTGGCCTTATACATATATTGATTGCAAAGGGTGCACTCTTCATTGTAGCTTACTTTTTGGTAACATTCGATGGTTTAAAATGTGCAATTTATAACCCTGAAAACAAAGCTGCTGTCATCTGAATTGGACTGTGTATCCTCTGCATGCAGCATTGCTTGGGAAGGTGTACTCTGGATGAACAGGTTAAGCCATAGACCAGAAAAGTAGTTTGAACCAGTTTGTGTCGGGTGGATGTGGGGTGCAATGGTAGAGTCAGAACCCTCGGGAGGAAGGAAATAGACATCAACAACATGGGTTTAGTTCATAGATCACAACAACAATTTGCATTTATATACCATCTTTAACATAAAATTGGAGAAAAGTTTAGGGGAGTGACCAAAATCTTCCTTAAAATATTGCACTAAGGTTGAAGAGGGAACTCGAGGAGTAGAAGGGATTCAGGGATGCAAGTTCAAACGTGGGATTTCAGTAGCTGTGGGCAGGACTGTCAATGTTGTGGTGGAATGGGTAATTGGTTCACAAGAAATTGCTGTAAATCCCAAGCCAAATAAGCTATTTGACTCGAGACTGATCCAATCTAATCCTGATTGTTGACAATTTCTGCTTCAATCACAAACCCGGGGAAGTTGATTTCTCATTGTGTAAGGATATTTCTATTGCTAAATGTTCCAAGTCCCTTGTGTTTAATCTTGTACTGATGGTACGTCTTTCTAGATATTTCAATTCTTAGTAATTGGATTACTAGTATGCTTCTGGAATCGGTGTTGGGGAGTTTGTAGATCTGGAGGAGCTTATGGAGATAGCGAGAAATGATGTCAAAAAGAGGTTGAAGCAGAAAAAATAATTATAAAATTGCGGAATACAATAACTGCAGAGTAGTTAGTAAGATGCAATGGGCTTTGAAAATCTCCAAATTACAATTTTAAGCACTATTGGTGGTGCATTGACCAGGTGCTGGGAGTTTAATCTTATTCAGAGGAGATATTTCCCAACAATTAGGGCAGGCAATTTCCTAACCACAAGCCCGAGCGGCACTGAGGAGATTCTGGTATTCGGGACATCTTCACAGCTCCGTCTGGGAATGGACGAAGCACAAAAATAACTGGGGAAGAAATTTCATCAAGGGAAACCTGGAAAATGTTTGAAAATTCCAAACGAAAAAGAGACTTCAGTTGAGATGTCAGGACTGTGGACCTTTTCTCAACAATTCTTATTGGATGTTTAGTTTATGCATTATTAATTAGGCAAGGCAAATGGGAGACAGATAATGGTGAGAAATATACTTCTGATTTTTTTGCTTTCACTCTTCCCTTGTGCAGGATTCCTATAGGAAACAGGTGGTTATTGATGGGGAAACGTGCTTATTAGATATTCTTGACACAGCAGGTCAAGAGGAATACAGTGCGATGAGAGATCAATACATGCGAACAGGCGAGGGCTTCCTCTGTGTCTTCGCTATCAATAACATCAAATCCTTCGAGGATGTTCATCTATATAGGTTAGTATTTTATATAGGGTTCAGAACTGAAGAAACCTGGCACCAGATTTGTATTTATTCTTCAACCAAGAAATACATTATTTTTGTAAATGACAATAGAAAGTTAGGAAATGTTGAAGTTTAAACTCTTTTAGTCTTTACATAAAATGTTTCCCAGTCATAAAATTAACTCTTATCATCATTTGTTGAAGTGCAGACTTGAATATCAAGTAAGATTTGAGTCAAAGTTCCCATTTTCAGTACTTCTAATGGGGAAATTATTAGACTTTATTAAGGTTCACAAAGACAAGATTTTTTCAAAGGACTTTGATCTTCAGAACAAAGAGACTGAACAGAATGACTTCAAAAATAAACTTTTAATATGGCTGGACTAAATGGAACTGAACTTGTTTTGATTTGGAGATGATATGAAAAACTTAGGGCGGTATTCTCCGCTCCCGATAAAAATCGGGATGGTCGTTGTGAAATCGGCCGAGGTTCACGACGGCCTCGGGGCCCGTTCCCCGCACCTAATTCACCCCCACCCGGGGGGGCTAGGAGCGGGCCTCCGTCTTTCCCGGCCGCAACCTTGTCGTGCCGGAAATGATGCGCAAAATGGCGCATTTGTGAGGCCATCCGCGCATGCGCGGGTTGCCAGTTCCAACCTGCGCATGCGCGGATGACTTCATTGCGCAGACGGCACGAACCGAGCATGCGCGGTGGCCGTCTTTCTCCTCAGCCGCCCGGCAAGACGTGGCGGCTTGATCTTGCCGGGCGGCGGAGGAGAAGAGTGCGTCTGTTTTGGACGCTGGCCCGACGATCGGTGGGCAGTCGTGGTGCTCCCGTGCCAATCGGGCCCCTAGATGCCCCAAACCAGGTGTGGTTGCTGCCGTGTTGAAACGGGCGTGAAGGGCCGGCCGCTCGGCCCATTGGGCTCAGATAATTGCCGTTTGCCGTGAAAAACGGCGAGTGTTGATTTTTCCGAGCCGGGGGGGGGGGGGGGAATCGCTGGGGGCGCCGGGGGGGCGTAAAAAATGTCGGGAGGCCCTCCCGCGATTCTCCCACGCCGCGTGGGAATTCACCCAAAAACTTTTTTAACCAGCTGGGTGAATCAGCATGTTGCAGATCGCAGTCCATCCACATATATTTTTTACAGCCAGGGGTGATCACGCCCTGGGACCCGAAACCAGCAAGGTCAGATCAGGGTGCCATCTGTAAAGTGCGTCCCACTATCTGAATAATATGACAGAACTCCCTCACCCCCATCTCCAAATCACTGGCAAGGCTTCCCACCCCAAGTGAATGACACCCCACTATGGGTGTGCCAATGAAGCAGCACTTACACTGAGCACCTGGTCTTTCTAAGACTTCAGAACAAAGAAACAGCCTCTATGAAAGAACTGGGGTTAGAAACAACTCCTGCTCAAAAGAGAAAGCATTTCTGTGTTAGTGGACAGTGAAAAACTATAAAAACCGACAAAGCTAAGCCCTCCGTTGAAAAAGGCAGGACCTATCAATCAAGACGCTTGTAAACGGTAATGGGCCGTGAAATTGAATGTAAACAATGTAGTTCAAAGCTTTTGGGCATCTCCAAAAGTCCAGAGACTTAGAAAACATTAAAAGGAAATTAAATGTGAAAAAAGCACTTCAAAGGGAAGACTTTTACCTTCAACTGGCAGATAATTGAAATTGACAAGCTGAATGCGAGTTTAAAGGTTTTGAATGATACAGACAGAAGACTTGCCACCGTACCCCAAAACCGGAAAAACTCTGGCCTCCCCTGAAGGAACCCCTCGGCACCTAGGAGGTAAATAGAGAGGGTACTCACCACCTTGGTGTCCCTGGTGCCTGGTTTGTGGTTGGGGTCCATTGTGATTCATGCCTGAGTGACTTCCCGCTGGTGGTGGATACCAGGAGGCTGCTGCGTTCAACGTTAATCTTTCTAATGTGATTAAAATTAATGCAAAAGAGTTGTGATCAGGTTCTTGCCCTTTTTGGGCGAGATCCTGATCATGCCAGTTGCAGCGGGTCTGGAGAATGGGAAACTGATTAGTTTGTGGGCTCTCCTGCAATTCTCCTGACGTAGCAGGATTTGCTGTAGGTGCAACACAGCTGGAGAATCGCCCTCATAGTCGAGCAATACAGAAACATTGTTAGATCATCGTTGATCTCCAAACACCTGTTTGCCCTCTATCCTTGCTACCTTTTATCAACAAATGTCGATGTCTTATCAAATTTAAAATCAAGCAAACCATCAATTGGTACTTGTGGAAGAATTTCAAATGTCTACCATTCCTTTTAAACGTGTCTCCTAATTTTGCTGAAGGTCTGGCTATGTTTCTGAATATTCCTGAATTAGCAGCTCTTTTGTAAGGTATGGTGCAGAACCGCTCTCATTAGTCCTGGTAAGGTATACCCAGGGCTTTGTAAAACTGAAACATTACTTCTACTAGATATGGTCCTCTAGATATAAAGGTCAGAATTCCATTAGTCCTTTTGGTTACTGTGTAGTCCATTGATGGCATATGATCCATGGACCTCCACTGTTCTTAACTTCTACCATTTAGAAAGTACTCGATCCTATCCTTTCTGGTCCAAAATGTATTTCTTACCTTGAAATCTATTTGGCAGTTTTTCCCATTCATTCAACGTCAGTAGTTTTGTGTAATTTTATGCTCCCATTTATGCTGCTTAAATTGTCACTGGTTGGGATTTTCCGTGCCCCTGCGGCATGATTCACGATGGCAGACGTGGCCATCCATTGGCTAGCCAGGAAGCCCACAACAGAGGTTTGTCGTTGGGGGGACCAGAAGATCAGCGGCCGGAAAATTCCAGCCACTTAAGTCATCAGGATGTTTTGGATATTTTGCTTTCTATTCCATTATTGAAGACATTAATCATTACGGGAAGCATCAAGCCTTCAAAACAAATCTTTGTGATAAAAATACCTGCCCGTTATCCCGACTCTGTCTCTAACCATTCCAGCCATTAGAAAATTATAGTAATGTTTGCATTCACTTCCTTAAATCCTGATTATTTCTCACTCATTACTGCCATTATTTTCTTTATTGCTGTTTTGCTTGCACATTAGATGGCCGAAGATATTCAACACAGCATAAAGAGATTATAGATTGGTGGAAACTTTCCCCATGAGTAGGCTGCCAATCATACTACCTTCCTATTTATCCACCATTTGGGCATCTGATATCTAGTATGCCAAAGTACTTTTTCCCGACAAGAAACTTGCTCCTTAGTTTCTTACTACCTTTGTTTTCAGGTGCAGATTGTAGTTGGTAGATGGTGGTAAATACCTGCCCTGTCCTCTGTACCTTGCCCAAGTAAACATTCTTGTACAAGCTCTGACAGTGATTGTGCTCAACTACTGTGGGGAGAAACATGGACAAACACAATCCTCTCCTCTGTGTCCATGAACAAAATTGTGCACTTCTTATGTTGCAATCGAGAGGAAATGATTTCCCCCATCAACTTTGAACTTGTGGTGCCAAGGCCAATTGTAGCACCCGTTATTTTCTAGCTCCGCACAGGCTGGTATTTACTGGTTTGTGGGTCAGGACTGCATTCAGGTTATCAACACAGCCATTTGCAGGATCTATGTTTGTTACTTTTTCTTGAGAGAAAGAATGATAAATCATACTTGTGCAAGCGATTGTAGTCTATGTAGTTTGTTGTGATATGGCACTGCTTAACCTGCATTGGGGTGTATTTGCTTCAAATTTTTTTTTTAAACTCGTTCATGGGATGTGGGCATCTTAGGCTGTGCCAGCATTTATTGCCCCATCCCTAATTGCCCTTGAAGGTGCAGTTAAGAGTCAACCCCATTGCTGTGGGTCTGGAGTCACGTGTAGGCAAGACCAGGTAAGGACGGCAGATTTCCTTCCCTAAAGAACATTAGTGAACCAGATGGGGTTTTTTCAAAATGACAATCAACAATGGTTTCTTGGTCATCATTAGAATTTTAATTCCAGATTTTTATTGAATTCAAATTTCACCGTCTGCTCTGGTGGGATTGGAATCTGGATCCCTAGAGCATTACTCTGGGTTTCTGGTTTACTCGTCCAATGATAATACCACTGTGCCATCGCCTGCCACAGTCCAGTAGCTGTTTTAACAACTGTTGGTTTAGTGAACAAAATGCAAAAAAAGAAATCCTTAATTTTATCTTCCATCTTCTCCAGAGAGCAAATTAACAGAGTGAAAGACTCCGATGATGTTCCCATGGTACTGGTTGGAAATAAGTGTGACCTTCCATCACGGACTGTGGACACCAAGCAAGCACAAGAACTAGCAAAAAGTTATGGAATCCCATTCATAGAAACTTCAGCCAAAACTAGACAGGTACAAAGCCAGTCTTTAATGTGAGGATAGGTGAGAACATGCGGCGCAGGTATAGGCCTTGCTCCCCTACTCAATAAGATCATGGCTGAACTGATTGTAACCTCAACCCCACATTCCTGCCGACACCGATAACCTTTCACTCCCTTCTTAAACAAGAATCTACATAGCTCTGCCTTAAAAATATCCAGAGACTCTACTTGCACTACTTTTTGGGAAAAAAGATTCATCACCCTCAGAAAATAATTCTCATCTCTGTCTTAAATGAGTGACCCATTATTTTTAAATGGTGACACCTAGTTGTAGATTCTTCGACAAGAGGATATACCCTCTCCACCCACCTTGTGAACCTCTCAGGATTTCAAAGTTTTTGAAACACCTCTTACTCTTCTAAACTGTATTGGTTACAAACCTAACCTCTAACATTTCCTCATAAGACAACTTGCCCATTCCCGGTATTAATTTAGTAAATCGTCTCTGAACTGCTTCTAATGGTTTTGCATATTTTGTCAACCACGTAGACTATTACTGTACACAATACTCCAGATGTGTTGTCTCCAATTCCCTGTACAACTGAAGCATAATGTTCCTATTTTTGTATTTAATTCCACCCCATAAATGATATTCTATTAGCTTTCCTAATTACTTGCTGTACATACAGGAGGACACCCAGATCCCTCTGCAATCTCTCATTATTTAAATAATTAAAAAAATTTATCCTGCCATTATGGACAATTTCACATTTGCCTGCATCATATTCCATTTGCCAGATTTTTGCCCTCTCATTTAACTTAGTGTCCCTTTGTAGCCTCCTTAATCCACTTCACAATCTACTTTCCTACCTATCTTTGTGCCATCAGCAAATTTAGAAACCAAACCTTCATTCCCTTCATGCAAATCATTGATATAAATAGTAAAAGGTTTGGCACACAGCTTCTCATCCTGTCAACCAGAAAATTATCCATTCATGGCAACTGTTTCCTGTTCGCCAGCCAATCTTCAATCCAGGCGAATCTTTGATGTGGCATCTTATCAAATCCCTTCTGGCCATACATATACAGCACATCCACTGGTTCCCCTTGGTCCTCAGCACATGACTCCGAGTTCCAGTAAATTGGTTAAATACAATTTTCCTTTCACAAAACCATGTTGACTCTGCCTGACTGCCATGAATCTTTCCAAGTGTCCTGCTATGACACTTTAAGAATGGCATCCAATATCTGCTTTCTGTCTCATTCCGTTCTTGAATAAAGGAGTTGCATTTGCTATCTTCCAATTTAATGGAACGTTCCCCAAATCTAGGGAGTTTGGGGAAATTAAAATCAATGCATCAATTATCTCATTAGCCATTTCTTTCAAGACCTGAAGGTGAAGTCCATCTAGACCAGGGGATTTTGCAGGCTACCTTCATTGTGGATGTAAAAGCAGTGAATAAATAAATTGTCCCGTACTACTAGGCATAGAAAAAAGATGCCCAAGTATAAAACCTCTTCACTTGCAGCAAATAAAACTGAACCCAGCATTAACCACTAATGTTTGCCATTTCTAACCCTCGTTTAATCCAAGTGTTGGAGTGTATGTTAAACAGCTGTTCAGTTTATATACTCCAATTTATTGTAACAAAGAATGTAAGCATTGTTTTGTTTCTTGTCCCCCTCTAATCCACATCCTTGCAATTCCAGGGCGTGGAAGATGCGTTCTATACACTGGTGCGAGAAATTCGTAAATACAAAGAGAAGATCAGTAAAAATGGTAAAAAGAAGAAAAAACCCTCCAAAAAAAAGTGCATAATTCTTTAAAATAATAATGTGCAAGACTTGTGATCCAAAACTCCAAAGACTGTGTATCAGAGAAGGAAGAAATATCTCCTCCCCACTGAAAGTGAACAAATGCAGAAAAAAACAGAAAGCTAGAAATGTTGCGGTTTTTGCTTTTTAAACATCCAGGTTCTCATTAATGTTGCAAATTATTTCCAGTATGAAACAAAAACATAACCTTTGTGGAACCATTCAGCTTTTGCAATGCCACATGGTGGTGAACATTTTTAATTAGGACATCAAGCGTCTGAGAGAAAATCAGAATACTGGATTCCAAAGCTGATCTTCCGAATTATATAGAAAACATGTACCCTGCCTCAATATCTTTGCTAATTCCAAACTTTTAACACAATGCAAGTTGAAAGATGCTTGGATAGTTTGTACTATGGTCTGATGGTCTCATTAAGAAAACAGACATAACTCTTCGCACAGTGCTGTGTATAATCTCTTCTTTCAGAAGCAATCAGTGGCAGATAGTGAACAGTATATCATTTATTCTGCTGGCCTAACACATTCTCTCCCATCCCATCGTATTATTTAAACACCTGCTACCCAACACAACAGATTCCACATAAACAAGCCCTGTATGTTAGTTGTACTGATGCTATTGAGGAATATTAAATAGCTATGATGTTTAATACAAATGTGAAAAGAGCTAAAGATCTTGGACACAAGTTTCCATGGGTACGATCTGGATATCCAGTACTTTAAAAAGAAACTGTGATCTGATTTGAGTGCAGACAGGTTGAAGATGTATAAGTATATGTGGCTGTTTTTGTGTTTTTGTGCCAAATTTGTGAGCTGATTGAAAATGTTCCACATTCTGGAAGATGGCTGGCTAGATGAAGAGAGGGACTCTGGATTCCAAAGGGCCCTTGGCATGTCGGCATGGCCAATCTCCATTCCTGCTAATTGCCATTGAGCAAGATTCCTAGATCACCACTTGGACACTGTATCAAGGCACACTCCCTCCAAGTACACAGAAGATGTAGTTCCATTTCACAAAATCCCTACAGCTTCTGGAAATTGTTCACATTTCTGTTAACGATGACTATAAAGTCTGAGGCCTAAATTGTTCCTCCTTCACAAAGGAAACATTATTGTAGCGAGAGATAGCAATGAGAAATTTTCAAAAATAAAGGAGACATCTAAATCTTAAAGTAACTGGTAAACAGCTGCCATCTGCTGTATGTTACACACATTTTAACCTCTCCATTTATAATAAAGCCATTTAAGATCAAACTGAACAAGATCCTTGTAAGAACATTCTACAAATGTTCCAATTTGTCATTCTAATAACTTCACTCAAAAATAATCAATAATGTGTTTAGTAAAAGTAAGTAAAAGGAGAAATGCCTAATCTTTCCAAGAAATCAGACTTTGATCTCCTTGGCTATGCATTCATGTGAGGCAGGGACCAAAGACCTGGAAATTAGTTTTTTTTAAGTCATTAGTGAAGGTGGGGAAATCAGTTCCAACTGTTCAATTTGAACTTTCTAATTTACCAAATAAATTCCCCCTTTGTATAATTGCATAACTAGTAACTCAAGGAAAATCTGCAAATGTTCTTTATCCTGAACAAAAGTATAGTTGCTGTAGCCAATGGAGTAAATATAAACTCCGACTGTAAAAAACGTGATGTTGTGTCTCCTCCTTTTATGCATTAAATACTGTGTAACCCTGGTTATCCCCTCCATATCCAGTATAATGTCTGTAACTTTTTATTTGGTGTATCAACCATTTGATTTGTTCCTCACTTAATCTACCAACTGGGCATAATACATGTAAGACTGTCCTGATTAATTTTCCCAAGCAGGAGGCAGGTTTTGGGTATGTGTTGTGACTTAATTAAATCTCCTAAATTGATCCTGCTCTCTCCCGGGTTTCACTGGAGTGGGTTCTGAGGCAAGCGGGAATATCCATTGATCTGCTGGAAAATCAGGTAAGATATTTAAACCAATTAAGGACTGGTTTAACCCTCAATTCTGGGTTTTGCAGCCAGGGCACCTGCTGCCTGACATGTCGAGGTCAGCCAGGCGAGTGTACAAAACACTTGCACACTAAAATTGACAAAGCTGATTAATTGGTTAAACTGAAGAACTCTAGTGAAGACCCAGGTGAGTGGCTGCTGTTTACAGCACATCTCTGAGAGAATGTTGTTACTGCTTGACTGGTGGTTTTCGACTTCTCGGAAGATTTACTTGCCCAGCACTTCACTCACGTTCAGCTGAATTTACCTGCTGCCAGCCTTCAGCAAAGCATTGGAGCAGCTTTTGTAGTGCTACCTTGTACCTCCAAGGAAGCAGGAACAACACCAAGTAGCAATACCAGATTCACGATCATCCACTGGGCAGAGGGAATTGATAGGAGGCAGCGGGAGGTGTAGATGGAGTCAATGGATGGGAGGCGGGTTTGTGCGATGGACTGGGCGGTGTTCATGACTCTAGTTTCTTAAGTTGCCATACCAGGCTGTGATGCAGCCAGATAGAATGCTCGCTATGCTCGTTTATGGTGCATCTGCAAAAGTTGATAAAGAGTCAATGTGGATATGCCGAATTTCCTTTATCCTCGGATATTTCCAAGTTTCCTGAGAAAGTATAGATGTTGTTGTGCTTTCTTGGTCGTAGCGTCACGTAATTGTTGGTGATATGCACGCCTAGGAATTTGAAGCTGTCAACCTTCTCCACCTCAGCCCGTTGATGCAGACAGGGGTGAGTACAATACTTTGCTTCCTGAAGTCAATGATCAGATCTTTAGTTCTGCTGACATTGAGGGATAGATTGTTGTTGTTGTACCACTCCACTAGGTTCTCTATCTCCCTCCTGTATTCTGACTCATCGTTGTTCGAGATCTGACTGAGGACAGTCAAGTCGTCAGTAAACATGTAGATGCAGTTGGAGCTACATTTTACCACACAGTCGTGTGTGTATAGGGAGTAGAGTAGGGGCTAAGTACGCAGCCTTGTTGGGCCCCGTTATTGAGGACTATCATGGAAGAGGTGATGTTGTTTACCCTTACTGACTGTGGTCTGTGGGTCAGAAAGTCGAGGATCCAGTTGTAGAGCGTGGCACCAAGTCCTCAGTTCTGGAGCTTTGATACGAGCTTGGCTGGGATTATGGTATTGAAGGCGGAGCTGTAGTCAATAAATAGGAATCTGATGTAGGAGTCCTTGTTTTCCAGATGCTCCAGGGATGGGTGTAGGGCCAGGGAGATGGCATCTGCTGTGGTGGTATGCGAATTGCAGTGGATCTAGGCATTCTGGGAGTATGACATTGATGTGCCTCATGATCAACCTCTCAAAATACTTCATTATGATCAATGTCAAGGCCACCGGACAATGGCCGTTGAGGCACATTGCCTGGTTCTTCTTTGACACTGGTATGATGGTTTTCTTGAAGCAGGTGGGGACCTCAGAACAGAGTAGGAAGGGGTTGAAGATATTCTGAGCAGCAGGGCCTCAGATTCTCAAGGCAAGATGTCGCTGGTATCTTCACCTCCTTGAACAAGACCCCTTCCCAGTGCAGCAGGTGGGCAGTGCCAAGTAAGCTGCATGTCATTGGAGGACCATTCCCCCAACCCCATCTTCTGAGTCTGTCTCTTGCCGCAGAGAGGTATCGGTATTTGTAATGACTTGCATGGAGAGGAGGAAATGACAACATTTTGGAAGGTGACTGCGAGGCATGGGTTTGAGAGGGCAACAGAATGAGTGTTAGCATTGGTTGTTCAGATGATGACATAAGGTGCTTTCACGGACAGAATGTGACTGGCGCTACATAGTGTGTTGACCTGAGGTGTTCTGTGCTGGAGTCTGCTGGGAAAGTGTGTGTGGGGCTTGGCAACTAGAAGTGTTATGTCACATCCATCATGTCCTGGATTTACTTGATGTACTCTCCTGTCTGGGGAAGATATTGCTGCTGGTTTCCTCTGCCACTTCTTCCTCCTTGGGAGAGTTCATCTCATTACAGTCTCCACTACATTACAGGTAAGAGAGAGACCCCAGGGAGCAGCAATCCCAGCTCTCCATTCCTGCGGCGGTTGAAGCCTCAAATCCAGGAGTAGGTAAGCTGCTCTGACCTATGCTGTGGTTCTATTAGAAATACTTTGATAAGAGGGCAGCACGGTGGCTCAGTGGGTTAGCCCTGTAGCCTCACAGCGCTGAGGTACCAGGTTCGATCCCGGCTCTGGGTCACTGTCCGGGTGGAGTTTGCACATTCTCCCTGTGTTTGCGTGGGTTCCGCCCCCACAACCCAAAGATGTGCAGGGTAGGTGGATTGAACATGCTAAATTGCCCCTTAATTGGAAAAAATGAATTGGGTATTCTAAATTTATATATAAGAAAAAGAAATACTTTGATAAAATGGACACATCATCCCGCCCACCTTTCATGAGTGGCTAGGGAGTTTAGAGATGGGATACCAATGCGTGGGTCAATTGAGTCACAGCAAAGCTCACCCCATCAATCAACAGGTTGCTGACCCATACAACGATCCTGTCATTTCATCAGTCGTGGGTGGCACAGTGGTTAGCATTGCTGCCTACGGCGCTGAGGACCCGGGTTCCTGTCCGTGTGGAGTTTGCACATTCTCCCCGTGTCTGCGTGGGTTTCACCCCCACAACCCAAAGATGTGCAGGGTAGGTAGATTGGCCACTCTAAATTGCCCCTTAATTGGAAAAAATAATTGGGTACTCTAAATTTATTTATTTTTTTTAATTTCATCAGTCGTGTTTCTGTTTTGATGTCTGATTTAGTCTAAATTTAGATACAAATTAGACCATGCCCTAATGTGAAGTTATCTGAGTATATTATATCCACTGATGCACTGAGTGAGTATATTATATCCACTGATGCACTGAGTGAGTATATTATATCCACTGATGCACTGTGTATATGACAGTAAGAAGTCTTACAACACCAGGTTAAAGTCCAACAGGTTTGATTCAAACACGAGCTTTCGGAGCGCAGCTCCTTCCTCAGGTGAAGAAAGGAGCTTCCTCACCTGAGGAAGGAGCTGCGCTCCGAAAGCTCGTGTTTGAATCAAACCTGTTGGACTTTAACCTGGTGTTGTAAGACTTCTTACTGTGCTCACCCCAGTCCAACGCCGGCATCTCCACATCCTGAGTATATGATACACACCAATGCACTGAAATCCAATAAGTTACTTTATGAAGAGGGTTCTCTAATAAGTTATTTTGATAACATGAAATGACAATTATTGTCTTTATAGGATGTGGTTAAACAGGGAATGTTTAATGATTTGTCCCCCATAAAAAAACCTAACAATAAGGTATTTTGCAAGTTTATGGCGACGACATAACCAATGTTTTAGGAATTTTGATTTTTGGTCCTCTGCCAGTATTCACCCAATTATACGATTTATGACATAAGTAAAATATCTATTTAAATCTAATTTTGTTTTGCACTTCAGCAAATAGATGTTTTTATGGTACATGGCTGTTAGATTATTATAGAGATGAATCAGGAAAAAAAAACATGCGCAGTCTTTTAGTAAAAGATAGTAATGAATTGAACACAGAGGATTCTACTTTTTCATTAAAAAAATATTTGTTACACATACTTTTTGTCAATTTCTACAGGTTTTTAAAAGGAGTTTAATGTACAAAGTATGCACATTGTGATATCCTCCGAATAGCCAAAATTGTAAATATCATAGCAGTAGCTGCATAGAATGATGAGCAAGACATTTGATCTTAAAAAATCAGCTTGTATCAAGTCACCTTGTCAGGAGGCTTTAAGTTCAAGCACGAAACCCAAGTGCAGTTCTTGGGGAGAGCTAAATTTATCGGTGTCATATTTTGCGTGAAAAGTTAAACAGCAGCTCCAATCCAGAAATGCAGGTGAATATAAAATATACTAAGGCTTTATTCATCGGGCCTGGGAGGTTATTTACCAGTGGCCCATAAACTCTACCAGCTATTATTGGGAAAATTGCCAGCTTTGCCACCATAACTGTACTTCTAAACTATTTCTCTGAAGTGTTTTAGAATGTCACAAAACACTAAAAATCCAATTCTTTTTCCTCATGGAGAAGGGGAATACATAGTACAGCAAAACCAACTTAAACCATTGTTCATCAGATTTTTGGGGAAAAGAGTGAACTAAATGAAACCATGCAAATAGAAATTAACTTTTTTTCCACAGAGCATTCATAATTTAACTATTTCCATTTTAAAGTTACCTAAATTGTATAAAAATTAAAGAACGGTTCAATCTTTGAAATATTGGGCGTGATTCGACCATCACGTTGTGCCAGGAGGGAGCCAAGTGCAACGGGTGAATCTCAGGAAATCTGGCTTTGCGGCAGGTGCCGGGTCACCCGACTCGCTATGCCCACCGCTATCTGAATCATGCCAAATTATATTTAAATGAGCCATTAGGCCCATTTAAATATTCCAACGCAGCATGGGAAAGGTGGTGGTGCAGGGATATTGTCACTGGACTAGTAATCCATGGCTCTGGGAACCTGGGTTCGAATCCAGGGGCAGCACGGTAGCATGGCATAAAGGCTTCACAACTCCAGGGTCCCAGGTTCAGTTCCTGGCTGGGTCACTGTCTGTGCGGAGTCTGCACGTCCTCCCCGTGTGTGCATGGGTTTCCTCCCAAAGTCCAAAGATGTGCGGGTTAGGTGGATTGGCCATGCTAAATTGCCCGTAGTGTCCTAAAAAGTAAGGTTAAGGGGGGGTTGGGTTACGGTATAGGGTGGATACGTGGGTTTGAGTGGGGTGATCATTGCTCGGCACAACATCGAGGGCTGAAGGGCCTGTTCTGTGCTGTACTGTTCTATGTTCTAGCATTTACCCGACATCCGTAAGTCACTGAAGGTAAAGGAAGAAAAGGTAAGAGAGAGGCAAAAGTAGACATTGAGCCACTGGAAAACATGGCTGGAGAAGTAATAATAGGAAACAAAGAAATGGCAGTCGAACTGAATAGTTACTGTGCATCAGTCTTCACGGCGGAAGACACCAGTGGGATGCCAGAGCTCCAGGAGAATAAGTGAGTACAGTGGCCATTACTGAGGAGATGATTCTGGGGAAGCTGAAAGGTCTGAAGGTGGATAAATCACCTGGACCGGGACTACACCCCAGGGTCCTAAAAGAGATAGCTGAGGGGATGGTGGAGGCATTGGTGATGATCCTTCAGGAATCACTGGAGGCAGGAAGGGTCCCAGAGGACTGGAAAGTGGCTAATGTAACATCACTGTTTAAGAAGGGAGGGAGGCACAAGACGGGAAATTATAGGCCGGTTAGCCTGACTTCGGCCATTGATAAGATTTTACAGTCCATTATTAAAGATGAGATCGCGGAGTACTTGGAAGTGCATGATAAAATAGGACTGAGTCAGCACGGTGTTTAATCTGTTAAGAGTTCTTTGAGGAAGTAACAAGGAAGCTAGACAAAGGAGAACCAGTGGATGTGATTTATTTAGATTTCCGGAAGGCCTTTGACAAGGTGCCGCGCAGGAGTCTGTTACATAAGTTGAGACCATAATGTTCAAGGTAAGATCCTGGCATAGGTAGAGGATTGGCTGACTGCCAGAAGGCAGAGAGTGGGGATAAAGGGGTCTTTTTCAGGATGGCAGCCGGTGACTAGTGGTGTACCTCAGGAATCGGTGCTGGGACCACTACTTTTCACAATATACATTAATGATCTGGAGGAAGGAACTGAAGGCAAGGTTGCTAAGTTTGCAGATGATACAAAGATCTGTAGTGGGGAAGGTAGTATTGAGGAAACAGGCATGCTGCAGAAGGACGAACAGGCTAGGAGGGTGGGCAAAGAAGTGGCAGATGGAATACAATGCGGAAAAGTGTGAGGTTATGCACTTTGGAAGGAGAAATGGAGGCACAGACTTCTAAATAGGAAGATGCTTAGGCAATCAGAAGCACAAAGGGACTTGGGAGTCCTTGTTTACGATTCTCTTAAGGTTAATGTGCAGGTTCAGTCGGCAGTTAGGAAGGCAAATGCAATGTTAGCATTCATGTCGAGAGGGCTAGAATACAAGACCAGGGATATAATTCTGAGGCTATATAAGGCTCTGGTCAGACCCCATTTGGAGTATTATGAGCAGTTTTGGGCCCCGTATCTAAGGAAGAATGTGCTGGCCTTGGAAAGAGTCCAGATGAGGTTCACAAGAATGATCCCTGGAATGAAGAACCTGTTGTATGAGGAACGATTGAGGACTCTGGGCCTGTACTCGTTGGAGTTTAGAAGGATGAGGGGGGATCTTATTGAAACTTACAGGATACTGCGTGGCCTGGATAGAGTGGACGAGGAGAGAACGTTGCCACTTGTAGGAAAAACTAAAAGCAGAGGACACAATCTCAGAGTAAAGGGACGATCCTTTAAAACAGAGGAATTTATTCAGCCAATGGGTGGTAAATCTGTTAAACTCTTTGCATAGAAGGCTGTGGAGGCCAAATCACTGAGTGTCATTAAAACAGAGATAGCTTTGTTCAATAAGGGGATCAGGGGTTATGGGCAGAAGGCAGGAGAATGGGAATGAGAAAAATGTCAGCCATGATTGAATGGCGGAGCAGACTCGATGGGCTGAGTGGCCCAATTCTGCTCCTATGTCTTATGGTCGCACCGGCAAGGCTTCGGCTGGACGCCAATCGTACTGGTTTCCACAAGTATGGACCAGGCAGGATCTCCACTTCCCAGAGTCTTGGAGGCCATTGGATCTCCCGGGGTAGTTGGGGTCAGGTCAGACAAGCTGTGCCAGGAGCACTACCCAGATGCCAGGTTGGCACTGCCAAGAGCCGGGGCCTGAGGGGGCCATGCACATGAAAGGAGGGGTATTAAGGGGCCTCTTAAAGGTTGGGAGATGAAGAGAAAGGTCCTGAAAGGGGGGGGGGGGGCTTGAAAGGGTGGACCTCAGCGATCCCATGGCAGGGTATCCTCACATGGGGCCGGGGTTGGGGAAAATGCCCAGGAGGTGTGTGTGGGGGGTTGGGGGGGGGGGGGGGGGGGGGGGGCGCGGTGACATTGCCTGAGGGTGGGAGGTATATGGGACCCTCAAGCTCACAGAAATCAGATCACCCTTTCAAAATGGTGCCCCAATCTCCCCACTGTAGATACAATTTTAAAGTGTTGGCTGGACTGGGAAGAAACTCCCCCCAGGCCCAAAAAAATGACTTAAGTGCAGGTGAATACCAGTCTGGATCTCACCCAAGCAGCCGTCAGGAAACACCCTGCCAAAGCCACTCAATATTGACACTTGGAACACTTTTGGGTGAATCGCACCCACTGTTATTTCAATTTAATATTTTTAAAAGAAATTCCCTGAAAACACATGGGCTGCTGCATAAGATTTGCTTTGAATTGGGATAATAAAAATGTGCATTAAGGTTCTGCTAAAAGGCGGATTTCTCCGCCCGTTCTCCAGATTCTCCGGACACGCTGCAGTGAATGGGAGATTTGGCTGAGTGCCAAATTCCCCGTTCTCACTGGCAGCCAGCAGAGGGGCGGATCGCAAAGCCGAATCCCGGCCCAAAGCAGAGTCAGCCGATGATGAAACAAAGCAAATGGAAAGCTTCCCTACTGCCTCCCCTAACCTAGATCAGTTGTTTTATTTTATAAATTTAGATTACCCAATTATTTTTTCCAATTAAGGGCAAATTTAGAGTGGCCAATCCACCTACTCGGCACATTTTTGGGTTGTGGGGGCGAAACCCACGCAGACACGGGGAGAATGTGCAAACTCCTAACGGACAGTGACCCAGAGCCGGGATCGAACCCAGGACCTCAGCACCGTGAGGCAGCTGTGCTAACCACTAGGCCACCATGCTGCCCCCAGATCAGTTGGTTAGAGAATCAATAAAAACTAAAGTAGTTGGGCTGGGTTTCCAATTGTTGACATAAATTAATGAAATAGCATGTTCTATCATGCTTCTTAAAGGCAGTGAGAGAACTTGTGGGGGAGAATGTGAGGAAGAATTATTTTACGCAGTGAGTGGCAATAAACTGCCCACCATGGTGGTGGAAACAGACAATGAATGATTAAAAAAGGAAATAGGCGAGCACTGATTGAATTGCTCTGGATAGCTTGCATAGGTCTCTGTATGTGCTGCACTTACTGGAGCACTTGATCTGGTAAAATAATATCTATAGGTACCAAGGGAAATTGACATGTTAAGAATGGTTTAGAGCAGTAACTTGTTAAAATTAGGTTAAAATGTATAAGTGGTTGTTTATTTCAAAGAGTACAATAATTGCTTCAAACAGGTGGTGGAGCTTCATGCCGTAGCCTGATCTGAGGGCAAAGTAAGGCTTTCACTACGGACCAGAAGTTGTTGTCAGTACATTCTGCAAATTGGTGCTTCTGACATGACCAGGGTAATAAGGAGAAAAGGCTAAAAAATGCCACAAGCATCATTGTGAAAATCACCAGAAGACAGACGAGACTTATGTTCTTAACCTGAGAACAAAACCGAGTGAACAGGGCCGACTGGTCTTCATATCTAGAGAGAGATAAAAAAAAAAATGCCAATTCCAATACTGTATCAGGACTGGTCTAAAGTAATAAATGCAGAATGTTATTTTCTAAAGCATACTGCAAGTTTCCTAAACTGCTATTTTTACAATACATCTTCAGTAATATTACAAATTAAGTCACAGCTCAATCATCTTATGCCTTCACACATTCAGAGCAACATGGCTGCTGATGATCAGCTTTGCAAATGACATGCTCCTAGTAATGTAATGATCATGGATTAAACTGCACACCTCTGGAGAGGTTTATACAACTATTGCTCACATGTAAATAAGCAATGTATTTAGTACTGGTACTAATATAATATAGTATACTGAAGAATTAAATTTTTGTTCAGCACTAAAGTTGTTGTCAGATACTGCCCTGCAGAAGAAAGCAGCTACATTGATCAAACATCAATGTCATTGTTGCTGAATCGATCAACTGTCTTTCAGGTCATAAAAAAAAATCTTGCTTTCACTAATCTTGCCCTTTTAAAAATACCAGACATAAGAATAGAAAATGATGAAAATACTCAGCAGGTCAGGGAGCATCTGTTTAATTTGATATGTTCACCTCTTTTCTCTCTCTATGTCTGCTGCCTGCCTTCTACACATTTTTAGTTTGCTTTTGCAAAAATACCAGACAACAGTCAGTGAATCATTTGTATAAACTAGGCTATTGGCAACAACCGCCAGTTATAAATTATATTGTCACTACTTCCATCAATGTTAATTTTTCCTGAACTGCTAATTTATAATCCTAAACAATCTTCCAGTAACTGATATCTTCACTGCTTTGAACACAAAGGTCAAGGATAAGGAAAAGCTCATTACAACTCAGCCCACTAATAATACTCTAATTTTCCTATACCATTCAGCTTCATTTTTAATTTATCCAATTCTTTTGTTGAGATCAAGACTTATTTTGTCCTCATCTCCCAGATTCTTCCCTTTCTTCACCTAATCAATGTTTTCTCATTTGCCTTGTCTGCATTCTTAATTTTTTCAATCATAATGTCTTCCAACACGATAAACTTTAGCCATTCCAGTGCACATTGAACAGACTGATAAAAGTTTCTAGACACTGATGCGATCATCAATTCACACAAAACCAGCAGTAGAAGTAAACTGTGGCTTTAATCAACTAGAACAGTGCCTGCCTGCGACTGGTCTGTTAGTGGGAGCCGCCTACAGGGCGACTGCTCTTTGTACCTCCCCTCAAGGGGTGGAGCCGGGGCGGAGCCCACACAAGCCCCAACATGCTACATTATAGGTAATACCATACAATGGTCCATAGGTGGAGCCCACATGGGCAACAGTGTAATACAGATAAGCACATGGTGAATTGTTACAGCAATATATTCACCACATTCACCCCGTTAAAAAAATGAATGCCGGCGTGGATGACGGGTTCATAAGTTCAGCCTGTGTTGTGCACTGTGAACGGCGAAGCTCTGGTGTTGCCGCTGGCCCGGGCGTCGAACTCATCCGTAGGGCTTTAATGACTGTGGCCGCGGTCATGTCGGGGCAAGGGGATTGCAAAGGGAAAGCAGAAGAACTCGTCGGTGATGTTGAGGAAATGTGTTGCGGTTGTTGGAGGGGAAGGGCCCTTTGAAATCGATACTGAGGCGCTCAAAGGGCCGGGTGCCTTTACCAGGTGGGCCTTAGGGGCTGGTTTAGCTCACAAGGCTAAATCGCTGGCTTTTAAAGCAGACCAAGCAGGCCAGCAGCACGGTCCGATTCCCGTACCAGCCTCCCCGGACAGGCGCCGGAATGTGGCGACTAGGGGCTTTTCACAGTAACTTCATTGAAGCCTACTCGTGACAATAAGCGATTTTCATTTTCATTATATGGACGATAGAAGTGGGGCTTGCACTCCGCGCAGATTTGGCAGTCCCTGGTCATGGCTCTGACCTCCGTGGAGTAGGGCAGGTTGCGGGCCTGGATGTAGTGGAGAAGCCGGGTGACCCCCGGGTGGCAGAGGTCATCGTGGATAACCCGGAGTCAGTCATCTTGCACTTGCACATGTACCGCGGGACAGGCATCTGGGGGTTCGTTGAGCTTCCCAGGACGATATACTATATCGTTCGATCCTCCACCTCAAGATCTTATCATTCTTGAATTTGCCCCGCTGCGTATTATCGAACATGAAGGCTACCAACCGTTGGGCGGTGACAAGGGTAAACCTCCTACCAGCGAGGTAATGCCTGCAGTGCCGCACGGCTTCCACGATGGCATATGCCTCCTTTTCGACTGAGGAGTGTTGAATTTCGGAGGTGGTGAGGGTTCGTGAAAAAAACGCTACAGGCCTGCCAGCCTGATTGAGGGTAGCGGCGAGGGCGACCTCTGATGCGTCGCTCTCCACCTGGAAGGGGACGGACTCGTCCGCCGCATGAATCGCGGCTTTGGCAATATCTGCCTTGATGCAGCTGAAGGCTTGGCGGGCCTCAGCCGCCAGTGGGAAGATGATGGCCTTGATCAGTGGGCGGGCTTTGTCCGCATAGTTGGGGACCCACTGGCCGTAAAATGAAAAGAACCCGAGGCACCTTATCAGGGCCTTGGGGAAGGGGGAGTTGCAGGAGGGAGCACATACGGTCGGGGTGGGGTCCTAGAACCCCATTTTCCATGACGTAGTCGAGGATGGTGTAGCCACCTAAGATGGACACTGGGCTACCAAAATGGAGAACTGCTAAGGCTGCAGGGAGAAAACAGTCTTAGTAAGGACAAGCAGTTTGCAGAAGGCTAATTAGCATTCTGCACGTACAAAACCAGTTTATGGCCAGGTGCAGAATCTCAGCTAAAGGTGTAAATGGCAACAACGATTTGCATAGTAATGAGGTGATCCAGATCTAGGCCCACACAATAGAAACATTTGGGTTTGAATGGATACTTTGAGTGGACGCCCAGACGAAACGGCACCAGAAGTATCCATCACAAAGAACCCTAGAGACCGCCCCACCCATCGAGAAGAGACCCTCAGATTAGGGGGTTTGGAAAATATCGATTGGGAGAAGACCCAATCGATACCTAGCAGGTGAAAGAGCCCGCCCCAAAGGGCAGGGACCTCTCGGACCTATAAAAAGGTCAAGCACATGATTCGGTCTGTTGCTTCCAGACTCCGGCCTAGGCTGTTGCATCCTGACTCCGGCCCCAGCCTCCCGATCCTGTCTTTCATCACCGGCCGTTGAGCATCAGCCATCGTTCAGTAAGTGCCAAAACAACGCTCGCTACGTGACCCGGCATTGCTTATACTCTAGCCGACTATTAGTGAACAGAAGGTGCAGTCCAGAAAGGAACAAAGGCCTTGTCCCCTGACCTTGCTGGTTCCTACTTAGATAAGTATTTAGTCGTTTAATAGTAGAAATAAGTATTAGTCTTTAGCGTATGCATGTGTATTTATTATATTGGTTATAATAAATATCAATCGTTTGAACTTACTAATCGGTGTACAGTTTTATTACTTTGAACCTGACCTTGATATACTTGTGAGGTGTCTAAATACGGCAACTGGCGACTCCGAGCAGAATTACATACACAGAGCTGTAGTAGTGTTAAGCACACGGCCTTTAAACGGAGGCGTGTTAATACACTCCAATAAACGCGTAATACACTCAAGTAAAACGTGCAACAATGGCTAGTCTGGTTGTGCGGAAAACGCACTTTTCCTTCTTGTAAGTGAGGTTAAGGGTTCGGACAGTTTGGAGAAATCTCTGTGGAGGTTGGCATCGTGGTCCTGCTGATCATGGCCGCAGATGGTGACATTGTCCAAGTACGGAAATGTGGCCCGCAGCCCGTACTAGTCCACCATTCGGTCCATGGTTCTTTGAAAGACCGAGATCCCGTTCGTGACACCAAAGGGGACCCGGAGGAAGTGGAAGAGGCAGCCGTCTGCCTTCAAAACCGTGTAGTAGTGGTCCTCCGGGCGGATTGGGAGCTGGTGGTACGCAGACTTCAGATCCACCGCGCGTATACCCCGTTCACGGGCCTTACGTAGAGGCGTCTGCGTAGGTGGAGGCTTCCTCGAGTTGAACAGAGATTCGATGGCTCACCTGTGTGTAGAGGAGACTCAGCTTCTGTTCGTCGGAGACGGAAGGCGAGGAGGAGGCGGAGGTGGCGAGGTAGGCCTTGAAACAGCAGAGCCAGTGCGAAAAAATTTATTTTGCCTCCGCGGCCTGCGGATCGAGTTCCAGTCGGTCAGGTTTGAGGGCCGATTCCATAGCGGCGTTGTAGTTGATTAAATTGATGCGACCATCAATTCACAGGAAACCAGAAGTAGAAGTAAACTGTGGCTTTTTTTTATAAACAAACAATTTTATTGAGGTATTTTAGGCATATAGAAAAAGTGACGATCAGCCATCCCCTTTCCTTGGTCAGCCCCCCAGCCATGTGTTGCGCTTCCTCTGGCCCGCTTCCTGGCCGGCTCCACCCATGACCTCTTCACTGTTACCATGCCCAGTTTCCATCTCCGTCAGCAGAACAACTCCCCCCTCTCCCCCCTAGCAACACCATCCAACACCTAACCCCTGTTCTAATCTAACTATATGGACACCCCCCCACCTCGGCTTCCGTTGACTAGCTGCACTCAGCTAGCCTGGGACTCCCAGCCTCAGCACCAGCCAGTCTCCCATCCATTGTTCCCAGTCACCCCACCCCCCGTCCCCTCCATACCACTTCCCCAGAACAGCCCTACTTTAGCAAACACTCTGTACAAGTCATAAACAACCCCCACAATAGCACAATTCAAGTTAAACAAGAAAAAAAGATAAGAAATAATAGGCACTCTTCAGTCCTAGCCATACACAGAAAAAGATTGCACAAAGTTCCCCGAAGCATCCATTTTAACCCAACCCTATTAACTGTTTTCTTTATTAATTCCCCCCCAGCCAAACTCCAACTAAGCAAAGAGACCAAAGAGGAAACATTCAGGAAAACCACGCAAAAACAAGAAAAAAGATACATCCCAAAACGAGAGAGACACCACATATACTTAAAATCTCTAACACGAGTCCAAACGTTCTCAGCTCAGGGCCAGCCCTTGCTTCTTAACGAAGTCCATCGCCTCTTCGGGTTCCTCAAAATAGTGGTGCTGACCCTTATACGTAACCCACAGTCGCGTCGGAAAAAGCAGCCCGAATTTCACCTTGTTTTTATACAGTATCTCCTTTAACTGCCTGTAGCCTCCCCTCCTCCTGGCCACCTCCGCGCTCAAATCTTGGTAAACACGCAGGGTGGTATTGTCCCACATACAGCTTTGTGTGCTCTTTGCCCATTGCAGCACCCGTTCCTTGTCCAGGTACCTGTGAAAGCGTACCACCATCGCTCGTGGGGGGCCCTCTTGTCGCGGCTGCCTCGCCTGCACTGTGTGTGCCCTGTCCACTTCGTTCCACAGCAACTTCTGAAACATACCCTCCACAAATGCGGCAGCGTCTAGCCCCTCCGGGAGGCCCACGATTCTCACGTTCTGCCGGTGAGACCTGTTGTCCAGGTCCTCCAGCCTTTCCAGAAGCACTTTTTGCTGGTCCCTCAGCCTCCAAATCTCCACATCTACCACCGTTTGAAAGTCAGCCTGCTCCTCCACTGACTTCTCCAACTGCTGGAGCTTCTCAGCCTGATCATCCAGCCTTTTTCCCATCCGATCAATCGACTTCTGAAGTGGCTCCAAGTTGTCACGCTTCAAAGCCAAACATCCCTCCTGCATAGTCTGCAGCAGCTGCTCCATTGTGGGCTGGGCTGTCGGCTCATTGCTGTGAATACCAGCCATGCTGGTCTCTCTCACAGCCTCCACTGTGCCCTTACTCAACCACTTCTTCTGCTGTTTACGGTCCCTCCGACTTCGTAGGTCCGTACAATTTTGTATGGGTCCTGTGTACTGCTTTCCAGTTCCACGCTCAAAAGCGTAAAAAAGTCAGGGGAAAAAGTCCAATAGTCCGACCGATACGGGAGCCATCAAATGTGCGACCTACTCCCTCATCGCCGCCACCGGAAGTACTCGTAAACTGTGGCTTTAATCAACTAGAACAGTGCCTGCCTGCGACTGTTCTGTTAGTGGGAGCCGCCTACAGAGCGACTGCTCTTTATACCTCCCCTCAAGGGGTGGAGCCGGGGCGGAGCCCACAGAGGCCCCAACATGCTACATTATATGTAATACCATACAATGGTCCATAAGGTGGAGCCCACATGGGCAACATGTGATAAGCACATGGTGAATTTTTACAGCAATACATTCACCACAGACACACAGCATCTGTACTGACAGCTCCACCTAGCACGGGAACTATCCAAAGGTCAATTCAAACTTGACAGTAGCCGAAAATATTTCAAGGTTATAATCTAATCTTGATGTTCAAATAATGTCTATAAACTACTCAAGAACACTGCTCATTATGTTTGTATTGTTGTCATCACTTCCAGCTAATTGCTCCTCACAGATTTCACTGAGGCATGAAATGTAATGAATATTGTAATTTATATTTAGTATCTTAGTTTAAATTTATGAAGGTGCTGAACAACAAATTCTACTCAAATTTAATGGGCAGCACGGTAGCACAGTGGTTAGCACTGTTGCTTCACAGCTCCAGGGTCCCAGGTTCGATTCCCGGCTTGGGTCACTGTCTGTGTGGAGTCTGCACGTTCTCCCCTTGTCTGCGTGGGTTTCCTCCGGGTGCTCCAATTTCCTCCAACAGTCCAAAGATGTGCCGATTAGGTAGATTGGCTGTGATAAATTGCCCTTAGCGTCCAAAAAGGTTAAGTGGGGGTTACGGGGATAGGGTAGAGACGTGTGCTTGAGTAAGGTGCTTTTTTTAAGGGCCGGTGCAGACTCGATGGGCCGAATGTCATCCTTCTCCACTGTAAATTCTATGATTAACCTATGAATGCTGCAATGGGCCAACTAGTCTTCCTTTAAATGCAAATGACAATGATGACAAATAACAACATCTCAACCTAAGCAACGCTATTATAACAATATCAGATAAGTCTGAAACTATTTTTTTTTAATTGAACACGCCAAAGGTTGTAGAGCTAACTCCAGAAACCATGGTGTGCAGAATATATGAGGGTCTATAAAAGGCCAGAGTGCAAAATGTTTGCGGGTTAATGAACCATCACTATAATAATGGGATAAAGATCATATCACTCCATCCAAATTGATCAAGATATCAGGGCAGAACTGGCAAAATAGCGAGCTGGGTTCAACAAGGCCAAGGCAGAGTTCTACAAGAGCAAGGTGCGGTTTGGAGTGATGTACCTGGCTCGAATGTGGGTCACATTCAAGGACAGAGACCATTATGGCAGCATGGTAGCATTGTGGATAGCACAATCGCTTCACAGCTCCAGGGTCCCAGGTTTGATTCCGGCTTGGGTCACTGTCTGTGTGGAGTCTGCACATCCTCCCCGTGTGTGCGTGGGTTTCCTCCGGGTGCTCCGGTTTCCTCCCACAGTCCAAAGATGTGCAGGTTAGGTGGATTGGCCATGCTAAATTGCCCATAGTGTCCAAAATTGCCCTTAGTGTTGAGTGGGGTTACTGGGCTATGGGGATAGGGCGGAGGTGTTAACCTTGGGTAGGGTGCTCTTTCCAGGAGCCGGTACAGACTCGATGGGCCGAATGGCCTCCTTCTGTACTGTAAATTCTATGAAATTATTTTAATATGCCGGAGGAGGCGAATGACATTGTGAGGAAAAATTGACTTTTTGAGTTTTGGATCTCCTTTTTGAGATTATGTCAGAGATTTTGGGTGTCAGGCAGCAATCTTTGGGGTGTCAGACTCACCGGTGCTCCTGGAGGGGAGGAAGGCTGATGTCCTGGCCTTTGCCTCTCTGATGGCCCGGAGGTGAGTCATGCCTGGATGGAGGTCGTCGGTGCAACCCAAGGCCTTGGTTGTCAGCGTCTCTGAGACCGGAAAAGATTAATTATGTCATTAGAGTGCCAGAGGAAGGGTTCTATTCCAGGTGGATGCCGTCCATCAACTTTTTTAAGCAACTAGGGGAGGTTGTTTAGGAGGGGGGGGTGGGATTTGGGTAATTTTCTAAAAATAATAAATTGCTTGCATTAAAGGTTTTGCATGTGATAATTTGAAAAATAAAAATTTTTTTTTTTAAAAGAAACAACAATGTTTCTCTCTCCAGATGCTGCCAGACCTGCTCATTTTTTGATTATTTTCAGTTTTTATTTCTGATTTCCAGCATCCTCAGTATTTTGCTTTTATTTTAAAGTAGTAAAAACTGCCAATGCATTCTCACCGAAGAGCCCTTGTTTGGTTGGTACGGTAATGCCTAGACATTGGATGCTGTTCCAGTAAAGCCACTTGCATCCTGAAAAAAAAGAACAGGGAATATTTTGATACAATCCAACATAAGACCATAAGACATAGGAATGGAAATAAGGCCATTCGGCCCATCGAGTCCACTCCGCCATTCAATCATGGCTGATGGGCATTTCAACTCCACCTACCAGCATTCTCCCCGTAGCCCTTAATTTCTCGCGACATCAAGAATTTATCTATCTCTGCCTTGAAGCCATTTAGCGTCCCGGCCTCCACTGCACTCCGCGGCAATAAATTCCACAGGCCCACCACTCTCTGGCTGAAGAATTGTCTCCGCATTTCTGTTCTGAATTTACCCCCTCTAATTCTAAGGCTGTGCCCACGGGTCCTCGTCTCCTCGCCTAACGGAAACAGTTTCTTTGCGTCCACCCTTTCTAAGCCATGTATTATCTTGTAAGTTTCAACATATTCATAGATTCACATTTGACAGCAATCTTCCAGCATCTTTCTTATACTGACCCCCTCCCAACATTTGGAAATTGTTTTATGGCACTTTGCATTCTTCTATGGATACTAGTACAACCAAACCATATCATAGGAGCACAGGACTCGGAGTGGGCCATTTAGCCCTTCAAGCCTGCTCCACCATTCATTCAATCAGATCATGCCTGATCTGGTTGTGGTCTCCGCTCCACCTTCTGTCTGCCCCCATAACAAACATCTCACTCTGCCTCAAATAAATTCAAAGAGCCAGCCTCCACTACCTTCTGGGAAAGAGAATTGCACACACCAATGACCCTTTGGGAGAAATGGTTTCTCTTCATCGGCTTTAAAAGGAAGGCCTCTTATTTTTAAATTATGGTCCCTGGTTTTAGTCTCCCCATAAGAGGAAACATTCTCTGGGTATCCACCCTGTCACATTTCAAATGCACTGCTACTAAATTCCATCTGCTCATGTCACAGGGAGAGCATGCGGACTCCGCAGAGACAGTGTCCCAAGCCGGGAATCGAACCTGGACCCTGGCACTGTGAGGCTACAATGCTAACAGCGCTACTATGTCTGTCAACTCAAGTTTTTGTATGATGTTAGGCATGAGGTATGGATTGTTCCTATGAACATTGACAGCATTTTTCTTTTTGGATCAGTCCAACACCTTTCCCAACACTGGATCGGTTTTTGTGTTTCTTTGAACTTGAGATGAAGTTACAAGTGCATTATACACGAGGCGTCAGAATTCTCAGTTTGGGAGACCATGTTCTCCTGTTGAAGATGAATTTCCTCTTATTTGCGTTTGTGATTCACTATGCCTTGCCATGCAAATGTATGCATGGTAGGGATTGCAAGGGATTTCATTACAAAGTGCTTTCTGCAGAGAAAAAGAATAAGTTGATGTGGTCCAAGAGCTGTCAATTTTAGCTAGATGTTTATAAACTTTGCACTAAGTCTCACAGGAGGCTACTTCAAATCCACTGAAGTGTGAAGGGAATATATATTAAATAATCCAGACAGCTGGTGCCTGCACGCTGTCAATCATAGCCTAGTAAAATCTATTTCACATTGTTATGAATGAAAACCTTGCAGATAAAAGATTTTTTAAAAATTAATTTACAGGATGTGGGCATCGCTGGTTAGGCCAGCATTTATTGCCCAGCCCTAGTTGCTCTTCAAGGTGGTGTTGAGTTGGCTTCTTGAACCACTGCAGTCCCTGAAGTGTAGGTACACCCACTGTGCTTCTATGAAGGGAGTTCCAGGATTTTGACCCAGCGACAGTGAAGGAACGGCCGATATATTTTCAAGTCAGGGCGGTGAGTGACTTGGACGGGAACCTCCAGGTGGTGGAGATCCAAGGTATCTGCTGCTCTTGTCCTTCTAGATGGTAGCGGTCGTGGATTTTAAAGGTGCTGTCTAGGGAGTCTTGGATGAGTTCCTGCAGTGCATCTTGTAGATGATACACACGACTGACACTGTTCATCGGTGGAGGAGGGTTTGAATGTTAGTGGAAGGAGGAGCAATCAAGCTGGCCATTTTGTCCTGGTTGGTGTTGAGCTTCTTGAGTGTTGTTGGAGCTGCACTCATCCAGGCAAGTGGAGAGTATTCCATCACATTCTTGACTTGTGCCTTGTAGATGATGATGGGGGGGGTCAGGAGGTGAGTTACTCTCCGCAGGATTCCCAGCCTTTGACCTGCCCTGGTAGCCACAGTATTAATGTGGCTGGGTCCAGTTCAGTTTCTGATCAATGGTAACCCCCAGGATGTTGATTGTGGGGGATTCAGCGATGGTAATGCCATTGAATGTCAAGGGACGATGGTTAGATCCTCTCCTGTAGGAGATGGTTATTGCCTGGAACTTGTGTGGTGTGAATGTAACTTGCCACTTATCAGGGTCAAGTCTGGATATTGTCCATGTTTTGCTGCATTTGGACATGGATTGCTTCATTATATGAGGAATTTCAAATGGTGTTGAACATTGTGCAGTCATCCACAAACATCCCCACTTCAGATCTTATGATGGACGCGAGGTCATTGATGAAGCAGCTGAAGATGGTTGGGCCTAGGACACTATTTTGAGGAACTCCTGCAGTGATGTCCTGGAGCTGAGATGATTGACCTCCAACCACCACAACCATCTTCCTTTGTGCCAGATATGACTTCAACCAGCAGAAAGTTTTCCCCTGATTCCCATTGACTCCAATTTAGCTAGGGCTCCTTGATGCCACACTCAGTCAAATGCTGCCTTGATGTCCAGGGCAGTCACTCTCACCTCACCTCTGGCATTCAGCCCTTTTGTCCATGTTTGAACCAAGGTTGTAATAAAGTCAGGAGCTGAGTGACCTAGGCGAAACCCAAACTGTGTGTTCGTGAGCAGGTTATTGCCAAGTTAGTGTTGCTTTTTAATATATTTTTATAATCTTTATTGTCACAAGTAGGCTTACATTAACACTGCAATGACATTACTGTGAAAATCCCCCATTTGCCACATTCCAGCACCTGTTGGGGTACACGGAGGGAGAATTTTGAATGTCCAAATTACCTAACAGGACTTCTTTTGAGACTTGTTGGGGGAATCCGGAGCACCAGGAGGAAACCCACGCAGGCACACGGAGAACGTGCAGACTCTGCTCAAACAATGACCCAACCCGGGAATTGAACCTGTGACCCTGGAGCTGTGAAGCAACAGTGCTATCCACTGTGCTACTGTGCCACCCCATTGATAGCACTGTTAATGACTTCTTCCATCAATTTGCTGATGATGGAGAGTAGACTGATCCGGGCTGTAATTGGTTTGGATTTGTCCTGTTTCTTGTGCACACCAGGGCAATTTTCCCCATTGCCGGGTAGATGCCAGTATTGTAGCTGTACTAGAACAGCTTGGCTATGGATGCGGCAAGTTCCGGAGCACAAGTCTTCAGTACTATTGCCGGAATATTGTCTGGGTCCATAGTCTTTGCAGTATTCACTGCCTTCAGCCGTTTCTGGATATTATGTGGAGTGAATCGTATTGGCTGAAGACCTGTGATGCTGGGAACCCCTGGAGGATACAAAAGAGGATGCAGGACATTTCAGAACTATTGAATGTTAAATAGTCAATAGATCACTCTGGGATAATGTGCACTCTACAAAATGCATTAATGAAAAAGAACATGGGCGAGATTCTCCGACCCCCCACAGGGTCGGAGAATCTCCGGGACCGTCGAAAATCCTGCCCCCGCCTTGGCCGGAATTCTCCGCCACCCGGGAATTGGCGGGGGCGGGAATGGCGCCGCGCCGATCGGTGAGCCCCCTGCGGCGATTCTCCGGCCCGCGATGGGCGGAAGTCCCGCCGCTGAGAGGCCTCTCCCGCCGCCATGGTTTCAACCACCTCTGGTGGCGGCGGGATTAGCGGTGCGAGCGGGCCCCCGGGGTGGGTGCGGGGCGATTGGACCCCGGGGGGTGCCCCCACGGTAGCCTGGCCCGCGATCGGGGCTCACTGATCGGTGGGCGGGCCAGTGCCATGGGGCACTCTTTTTCTTCCGCCGCCTCCACGGCCTCCACCATGGCGGAGGTGGAGGAGAACCCCTCTACCGCGCATGCGCCGGTGGTGACGTCAGCGGCAGCTGACGCACCGGCGAAGGCCTTTCGGCCAGCCCCGACGCCGGCGGGCGGGCGTTAAATGCCGTTGGCGCCGGTTTTGGCTCCAGTCGGTGTGGCGCCAACCACTCCGCCGCGGGCCTAGCCCCCAAAGGTGCAGAGAATTTGCACCTTTGGGGAGGCCTGACGCCGGAGTGGTTGGCGCCACTCCGCCCCGCCGGGACCCCCCGCCCCACCGGGTAGGGGAGAATCCCGGCCCATGTGTGCGAACTAACTTTTAAAAAAAGTCCGTTCTGTGCAGCATTAGAGGGGTCGTTCCAACGCTACCCACCGGTGAGCGGAGCTCCTCAATGCAGGAAGCGATCCTTACGTTATTTTTAAATGTTCCGACACTGAACAACCTTAAGCCCAAACTCACAGTAAGAGGGTCCCAAGCTCCCCCGCAACCTCCCACACCTGCACAGGGCACCCCCGGGCTGATCATCGCTGCGCAGAAATTGCCACCGTGGCACCATGGCAGTGAAGACTGATACCTTGGTAGTGTTCCAGCTTGTTGGCATACAGGTGGCACTGCCCGGCTGGCATTGCTAAGGTCCCAGGTTGCACCAGCAGCACCAGGGTAGCACCCTGCCCAAAGCACCTTGGGCCTCCAATCCTTTGGGAGATCCCCATGAATGCCGTTCCGTCTGGTCCCTGTTTGTGGAGATCAGTACAGAACGACGCTCAACCGAGATCTGCAAGGCGAAGGGGATAGATCCCAACACCTTGGTGACCTCAGAGAACTACATATTAGAATGAGACTAGCTGTCTTCTGTCTTCACTGCTTTCCAGTCCTGGCAGTGGGGCCCACGGCACTCTCAATCTCTGTCACCTGTGCCCAGGTGGTGGGTGGCAGCCTCCTCCAAGACGTCCAGCAGTGCCTCAAACTCTGCACCTGTGAACCAGGGTGCCGCTCTCCATGCTGCCATCTTCTTGTGTGGGAGGAATAGATTGCGAATTGGACATGGTTTTTCATCGGAATCAATTGAGTTTCATGTGATGCAAGACCATTAAAGGATTACAAATTGCTCTGGAACAACGCCAATTTAGTTGTCGTAGAAGTCCACCTATTCAGTCCCGGTGTCAACACTTAGTTTCTGAAACAGTGAATCCTGCTCTTCATCTTTATTCCTTTGTTCCACTTAGGGGTCAGGAACTGTTAACTATCAAGGAGTGTGTAAGAACCCTTGATTTACTTAAGAGTTTAAAGAAGAAGCAGATGAGATCATGTTAGTTTTAAGTCAGTGTGAATAAAGGTCTGTGGAGAAGACTTGGGTTTCTGTCTGCTGATCACTTATCAGCTATTAGAGTTTAACAGTCAGTATAAGTTACTGATATGCAGTGAACCCAAGTGGTCACAAAAAAGAGCCAGGTTGGATATTTTTAGTAAGGAGACTCCAAAGTTGTGAAATAAATATACACCATTAAAAAGATGACTACTTAAATTTTTTGGGTACTGTCAGTGAAGACTAGAAACAAACAGAAATTGAAACAGTTGACATATTACAAAGAACAATGCAACACAGGAACCTGAGGGTTTTGGCCAAGGGTGGTTTCATGACCGGTACAGGCTTGTAGGGCTGAAGGGCCTGTTTCTGCCTGAACATCGAATTCAACAACTTCAGATGATCAGCCCCACCTCGGCCCATTTGTTTTCATTTCATTTTAACTGTCTTTTACCATTTCTTTCTTTCTTAATATACATTTAATTCCCCCCCCCCCCCCCCCCCCCCAATCTTATCCACCTTTCCTGCATCTTTCTCCTCTTTGCTTCCCCCTTTCCCTCCCCCCACACCTACAGTTCATCCTCTGATGTTAGTTTCCCTGCTGTTTGACCTTTCACATCTTTTGTCCTCTCTGGGGACTGCCATTGACAATCTTTTCCTTAGTATCTGTGGCCATTAGCACCCAGTTTCCCTGGGTTTCTGTGGCTATGAATCATCTTTCATTCTCACTCCACAGTATAAATATTTCTCACTCTGTCTGTTAGAGTCATCGGACTCGAAACGTTAGCTCTTTTCTCTCCCTACAAATGCTGCCAGACTTGCTGCGATTTTCTAGCATTTTCCCTTTCATTTCAGATTCCAGCATCCACAGTAATTTGCTTTCATCTAATGTTTAGATACATGCAGGTTCGAGACTTTGCCAGAAAGGAGATACAGAACTTCCCGGTGGAAGGGGGACAGGAAAAGGGGGTAGTGTCAGCGGTTTACGGAGCTATTTTGGAAGAGGAGAAGGCACCATTGGAAGGGATCAAAGCAAAATGGGAGGAAAAGTTAGGACAGGATATGAAGGAGGGGTTCTGGTGTGAAGTGCTCCGGAGATGAATGCCTCCACCTCGTGCGCGAGGTTGGGTCTGATATAGTTGAAGGTGGTATACAGAGCACACCTCACAAGGGCGAGGATGAGCCGATTCTTTGAAGGAGTAGAAGATGTGTGTGAACGTTTTGTTATTTATTTATGTGAACATGCGGGCTAACATTTGGGGTTTGGTGGGAGGATGGGATCGTTGTTATTGATATGGGGATTGACATATTTGTTACTGATTATTGTTTATTGTTGGTGGGTGTAAATTTGGGAGAAAATGTGAAAAAGGAGGAGAATAATGAAATATTTTTTTAAAAACACTTACTGTTCAGCTGGTCCCATCACTGCTGAGTCTGATTGCACCACATTCCATTTGATATACTATTAAATTAAAATGAAAAATTCAGTTTAAAATAGTAAATGGAATATGCATTGCTCGATGTTACAAATACTTGTGAGTGATGACAAGGTAATGCTCTAAGTGTGGGTTTCACATCACTTTATATTCTTCAGTTTGTCATCTGAACCACAAGATTAAAACCTTGATATAATTTCAGTCAATTTTCATGGGAGTGATTTTATACCCACCTCTTCTGAAAGCGATTACTTTTTACCATTTAACTCTACATACAGGTACTTGCAGGACTTCTGCACCTCATCACGGTAATTATTCATCATGTGTACACCCAGACAGCAATGGTGACTGCCAGTTCACCTTAGAGGTGAATTGTCCATTGTTAGTCTTCACATACAACCACTTCAAACCAAATCCTACAAACGCAGAAACATACAGGACCAGAAAAGGCAATTGCAATCTATGTGGCCGGATAATCCATGGATAATGATCAGAAGAGTCATAGAGGTTTACAGCATGAAAACAGGCCCTTCAGCCCAACTTGTCCATGCCGCCCAGTTTTACCACTAAGCTAGTCTCAATTGCCCGCATTTGCCCCATAACCCTTGATACCCAGCTTTCCCATATAACTATCTAAATGCTTTTTAAAAGACAAAATTGTACCAGCCTCTACTAGTGCCTCTGGCAGCTCGTTCCAGACACTCACCACCCTCTGTGTGAAAAACTGCCCCTCTGGGTCCTTTTGTATCTCTCCCCTCGCACCTTAAACCTATGCCCTCTAGTTTTAGACTTCCCTACCTTTCCAAAAAGATATTGACTATCTACCTTCTCTATGCCCCTCATTATTTTATAGACCTTTATAAGATCACCCCTAAGCCTCCAATATTCAAGGGAAAAAAGTCCCTCTATCCAGATTCTCTTTATAACACAATCAATCTGGAATGGGAACCTTTCCTGATTTTATTCCTTTCTCAGCCCAGTGCCACTAAAGTAAATGTATAATCCTAACTGCTTCCCACACTGAGATCAATGAGTGATATTATTCAGTTCGGAAGCATTTGAGGGAGAAAGTAATAGATGGTTACAATGGCAGATTTAAATGAGATAATGTGAGAGGAGGTTTTTTTTTTAATCGTTCATGGTACGTGGGCATCGCTGTGCCAGCATTTATTGCCCATCCCTAATTGCCCTTGAGGGGGCAGTTAAGAGTCACCACTTTGCTGTGGGTCTGGAGTCACATGACCAGATAAGGACAGCATATTTCCTTTCCTGATGGACATTAGTGAACCTGTTGGGTTTTCATGACACTCGCCAATGGTTTCATGGTCATCATTAGACTTATAATTCCAGCTTTTTATTGAATTCAAATTTCACCACCTGCAGGGGCGGATTTGAACCTGGATCCCCAGAGCATTACTCTGAATCTCTGGTTTATTAGTCCAGCGACAATATTGCCATGTCACCGCCTTACATGGCTGATAAACACTGGTATGGACAGGCTGGACCGAACGGCTCGTTTCTGTGCACTATATCCTATTTAGTCTCTGTTTTGCTGGCAGTAGCCCTCAGTTTGGATGGGACCATCCAGTACCTTGGTGTTCTTGACATATATTGCCACAAAGAGTTAATGGATACAAATGAGAATAATTATTGCAGACATGTTAAATTGTGATCAACTGATGACTAGGAAAGAATTTGACTCATTATGTAGTACATTATAGCTCAGCCAATGTATATTATAGTTCAGCCAATGTATTTTAAAAGTCTCTACGGGCAAGGAACATCATTTTGAACCCCCTTCTCCTCCAGAATGGGGACAAGGAGAGATGGCGATACAGTGGTCACTGGGCTCATAATCCAAGAGGCTCAAGCTAATGTTGGTGGAATTTAAATTCGATTAATAAATTTGGAATATAAAACTAGTCCCAGTAATGGTTACCATGACAACTATCAGCGATTATTGTGAAAACCCATCTGATTCAACAATGCCCATGAGGGGAGGAACTCTGCCGTCCTTACCTGGTCTGACCAACATGTACTCCAGACCCACAGCAACGTGGCTGACTTGGAAATGATCTGGCAAGACACACAGTTCAAGGACAATTAGGGATGGCTAACAATGCTGGTGACATTCACATCCCACGGAATAATTTTTTTAATGTTTTCTTTCAGGATTAGGGAACAAGCTGGAGAGAAGGAAATGACTTTCAGCATAAATCATTTTGAATTCTATGTATGGTTAACTGAAGGACTCTATCAACATTGTTGGATTTCTGGTATAGCTAATCTGAGGAGAGAGAGACAATTTTAGACACAATTCCATAATAAAGAATACCAGACCCAGGAGAGCTCTGACCAGGTACGGTTATGCTTGAGATGCCTGTGTTGAAGGGGACTTCAAGTAATTGTGTTCATTGATTAATTATTTAATGTATCCACTATTTAAGATATTGTAGTCATTGTAGTTCACGTTCTTTGATTTTTGTGTCATAAAATGATTTTGTATGAACCGTAAGCCTTGTGGCTTCATGCCTTTGATAAATAACTGTTTTTTTCAGATTCTAAATAAAAAGTAAAAAAGTTATGGGTCTCTACCAAGATCTTAACACTGGTGAAAATACAATACATAACTCCTTGCATGTCAAACAATGGGAGCAACATGCAATAGATCGAAGTGATCCCTGCAATCCTGCTGCATCCAGTTGTGAATGGTAATGGATACTTTAATAACTAACCAGAGCAGGGGCTCCACATGAAGGGGAAGCCCAGCACATCAGTACAAAAGACAAGGCTGAAGCATTTGCAACCAGCTTCAGCCAGGAGTGCTGACTGGATGATTCATCTTGGCCTCCTCCTGAGGTCCTCAGCTTCACAGTTTGTCAGTCTTCAGCCAATTCAATACGCTCCACTTGATATCAAGAGATGGCTGAAGGCACTGGATGCAGCAAAGACTACGGGCCCTGACAGCATTCTGGCAGTAATCCTGAAGATTTGTGCTCCAGAACGAATCCCATCTGTGGCCAAGCTGTTTCAATACAGCTACAATACTGACATATTGATACTGGCACATACCCGATACCAGCATATACCCGTTACTGGCATATACCCGACAATGTGGAATATAGCACATATATGTCCTGTCCATAAAAAGGACAAATCCAACCTGGCCAATTACCACCCCTCTTAATTATCTACAAATTTATGGAAGGCATCATGACATTGCTATCAAGTGACACTTATACAACAATAATCTGCTCACAGATACTCAGTTTGGGTTCCACCGGGTCACTCTGCTCCTGATCACATTTCTGCCATCTCCAAACACGGGGAAAAGAGCTAACAAGAGGTGAGATTACGCACTGCCCTGGATATCAATGCAGCATGTGACCGAGTGTGGCATCAAGGAGCAAAACTATAGTCAATGGGAATCTGTGGGAAAACTCTCCACTGGTTGAAGTAATACGTAGCATAAAGGAAGATGGTTATGGTTGTTGGAGGTCAATCACCTCAGTCCTTGCTGCAGGAGTTCCTCAGGGGAGTGTCCTCGGTCCAAACATTTTCAGCTGCTTCATCACCAACTTCCTTCCATCATAAGGTCAGAGGGGGAGATGCTTGCTGATGATTGCACAATGTTCAGTATCATTTGCAACTCCTCAGATACTGAAGCAGTTCGTGTCCATATACAACAAGACCTGGACATTGAAACTTGGGCATATATCGGCAAGTAATATTCATGCCACACAGTGCCAGGCAATAACCATCTCCAACAAGAGAGAATCAAACTATCTTCCTGTGACATTCAATACGTTATCATTAAACCCCCACTATCAACACCCTGGGGCTGGATTTAAACCAAAAACTTAAATGGACCAGCCATATAATAATACTGTAGTTACAGGAACAGGTCAGAGACTGGGACCTCTGCAGCAACTAGCTCAATTCCTGACTCTCCAAGTCAAGAGTGTGGTGGAATACGCTTGCCTGGATGTGTGCAACTCCAATACTAAAGCAGCTCAAAACCATCCAAGAGGAAGCTGTTCACCTGCATCACCTTAAATATTTGCTCCCTCTACCACCAGGGCATAATGGCAGTAGTGTGTACTATATTGAAGAAACACTGCAGCACTCATTATAGATCCTTCGACAGAACCTTCAAACTTGTCACCTCTACCACCTAGATGCACAAGGGCAGTAGATGCATGGAAACACCAGCACCTGCCAGTTCCCCTCCAAGCCACACATCACCCTGATTTGTAACTACATCATTTTTCCTTCAATGTCGCTAAGTCAAAGTCTGGAATTCCCTACCAACAGAACTGTGTGTTTACCTACATCACATGGACTGCAGCGATTCAGGAAGGTGAGTAAGCACCACCTTCTCAAGGGCAATTAGGAACTAACAACAAATGCTGCCTTGCTAGTGATGCCCACATCTCATGGAAGAAAAAAGAAGAAATATTAAAAAGATACTCACCTTGGGCGGCGCAGTGGCGCAAAAGTGGTTAGCACTGCTGCATCACGGCACCGAGGACCCGGTGTTCGATCCCGGCCTTGGGTCACTGTCCGTATGGAGTTTGCGCATTCTCTCCATGTCTGCGCGGGACCTCATTATCATTCTTGTTCCATTTACTGCCCAGCAGCTGGCCAGATTAACAGCCTGGGAGGAAAACCAGTAGCAGCAAGCTACAACCAGAAACCCTTGACGATCGGGACTTGAAGCAAAAATTGGGTAGTCAGCAAATCCAGCAGTGGGGAGGGAAGAGTAGCAGACAAGCAGTGCTGCATAAAGCATCTACTTTGTAGAGCCAGCTATTCCCATCTCGCCTTTAGTGCCAGCTTTTCCGATCTCTTGGAAATCTGAAAAGCAACAATGAATTTGATGTCAGGCTGCCAATGACTGTATGAGAGCCGAATGTAAGTATGTCAATGAATGTCCCATCATATGAAGGTTGGAATATACCGTATCGAAGAGCAAATACTGACTTTTAAAGCATATAAGAGAAATTCTATGAAACAGACTGATAATCTAACAAGTGAATTGAAAGAGTCCAAGGAGCAGTCAGTGACAATGGAAGAAAGATTCCAAACAGAACTTAATGCCCAGGTTACTTTGTCAAACTTATATGACTGCCGCAGATATCCCTGAAAACATCTCAATTTAGGAGACTAGATCCGGAGTTAAATGAAATGATAGATGAAATCAAAAAGCAACTGGATAAGAAGTACTCAAAAATGTTGGTAAAATAGTTAAACAAGTTGGAACAACAGTTCCATTTTTGAAACATAAACTTCCACATACATTGCGATGACCCATACAACAACGCAAGCGCAAAAAGAGACAAGGCGATTACTACAATGGCCGACCACTCCTCAAGAAAGGAGCTAGCATAGCTACCACCAACCAGTACAACAGCCACACCAACCAAGTGCAGTACAACATGAAAGAATGGAAGAAAAGGATGAAAACATACCCAGATACCAGAACAACCTCCAAACCTACAGAAAATAAAGCAGCGACAGAGCCTCCTCCTCCAACAGGAGAGCAAGAGATATGAAAGGGTTTACAGGCCTCCAGACCACCTAAACCTTTGAATTCAACAACTTGAAGGGGAAAATGGGGTAATGATAATGTAGGAATGACAATGTAAAATGTATGATGGTAATAACAATGTGAAACATAACGTAAACCATTATCACTTAAAATATACTGGATAAAGACGGGGGGGGGGGAGGTGTAGTACAAGGGCTTGCCACATACAAGGTCAATATATAGGGACTGGGTACTGCCAGACAGAGATGTGTGAGAGCACATGATCCGCACCCAGGGTCAGTCGAGTGCTGGACAGAGTTGTAAGTACCAGCCAGTATGGAAACAGCTTGTACTCTTTATGCGTACGGCGACAACCTGCAGCAGTCGCACCATACAATATGGCGCCGGCCGTGCACGGACCCGACCCCCCCCAAAGGCTACCCCATGGCCACCCCCACCAGTCCCCCAGCCCTCGTGGAAGCCCCCCTCCTCCCCGGGCCAGGGGCACGGTCCGGTGTGGCGTCGCTGTACACAGTCCGCAGCCACCACGCTGGTTTCCCGACCGCTGAGACTACACGTATCCCGCACCGTCGGGAACTCGGCCCATTGGGGGCAGAGCTTTGCGGGAGGGCCTGCCGATGACGCACCAACACTGCTGCAGCGGCACCAAAGCGATTACACCATTTTCAAGGGGGCAGAGCATGGCTGACCGGTGTCAAACTGCCACCAGCCCCGATTTGGGCGTCGGAGCTCCTCTCCACCCGAGCGGCGATTACACATCAGCGTCGGGCAATGGAGAATCCCAACCCTTGTGTTTTGTTAAAGGAATCAATGCTGAGTAAACAGTAAACATAAGGTAAATGTCACCCCTTTCTAGCTTAAAACCACTGAATCCAGTTGTAGCACTACTGCATTGAATTAAATTAGCAAACTCAGCATAAAGAAGGAATCAATCCTGGGCTTCTCTAATCTGCATGAAATTTAGTAGGATTTAAAGAGCTGGGATTTATGTTTTTACTTACACTATTGTCCGTACTCTTTTTGTTTCTCAAAAACAATTCTTCACAAAGTAGCTCCATCTGTCCTGCAAGACATGAAAAGTAGAAGTATAAGCATTGGAAAAATAAGGTAAAAATGATGAATATTTGCATTTTCCCTTTAAAATCTTGAATAAATACATTAGGTTTTGTTAAACTTATATTGTCGGGTTGTCAGTGATTGTTCCATTGATCACGTTATGAATTAATTGCCAACCTTTCACTGATTATTTCTTTGACAGAGGCATCATTCAGGGGAAAAGCTCGTGTGAAAGCAAGAGTTCCAGTCATCCAGTAATTAATTCTCAGGATAGGGTAACCACAGAGGGACCTGAAATTCACTGTCCATTTGCCTGATAAGATTGTGAGGAGGATGCTTTCTTTGGTCCACTGGTGTCTTTCAAGGCTAATTTCAGAGGGTAAGAGTCAACCACATTGGTGTGGGGGCTGGAGTCACAGAGAGGCTAGATCATCAAAGGAAACTAGGTTTCCTTCCGGAAAAACAAATTGTGGACACATTCTCCCCGTGTCTGCGTGGGTCTCACCCCCACAACCCCAAAGATGTGCAGGGTAGGTGAATTGGCTACGCTAAATTGGAAAAAAAAAAATCAGGTACTCTTAAAAAAAAATTAACTTTAAGTTGGATCATTTTGAAGGCATTTTGCCTTCCGCTCGGAACACCACTGCGGCTAAACACAGGCAGGATGCCCAGGGTCAAGCTCCTGAGATTATCCAGAATGGGCCCCTTGCAAGAAATGAGCTACCATCAGAGGATTCTAGCCCTCACTTTGCACCTAGAAGCACCGGAACATGTGAAAGAAAGCCATATGTAGTTAGGTTAGAAAAAAGTAGGCTGGTAACAAAACAGAATATGCATCAACGTTGTGCTTTTTTTATTCATGGAGTCATACAGAAAAGGGTGCATTTATTTGACTCATTTAATCTAATGATGATTATTAGCACTTGTTTCAGGACAAATAGCACTGATGCACGGCAATGCACTAAGATGGCTACTAGGTACTAGTTCACTTTATTTGAAAGTGGGGGAAATAAAGTTAAGGTCTTGACATTATAAACAGTCTGTTACACAGAAAATCTAAGTGAGATGTGTTCTGTTACCGTTGTGGGAGTGACTGAGGGATCATTATAATGACTCCACAGAGTTTTGAGTCCAACAAAGTTGAGCCTGCCTCTCGACAATCTGAACAGCTGTAGAGGGCCACTACAATGAATAATGTGGCTTTACACACGATAATGTCATCTTCTCACAAAGGTGAGAATTTCAGGTCCCTCCCACCAGTGGAATTTACCAGTCCTGCCGAAGCGAACAGACATTCGAATGGCTCGGCACATGCACCGAGGGGGTCACCTGCCACAGTGGAGTCAGAAAATCTTGGCCCTAACTGCATGTAAAAACTGTGGGTTATAACAGGCTACAACTAGAGTACTTTGGAATCTCTCCTCATCTATCTAGACAGTGACGGTCTCTCCTGAAAACCACAGTGCTTCTCAAAATGACCAGATGGTAAAGCCACACGATTCATCGCAGTAGTCCAATGAATCATTGTCCATGGGAGCTGGGGCCATCTGCTGACTTGATTTTCAAGGAGAGTTGAATTTAGAAACTTGAATCCAACAGGACTGATTCCTACATATCCAACGTTGACAAATACGATGCTTTACCTGCTGTCACACAATCTGCATTCAGAAGGTGGAAGCCTTCAAGTAGTTATCTGCCGTTTGCAAAACAATTTGGTGCGGGAAAGCCAGCACACTTGTAGACCTGCTGTTTCTTTGGCTGAGGCCACAGATATCAGGCAGTAATGTGGAGGATGTGAAACTTCCTTAACTCAGCAGAGGAAGGAAGGAGTATCCTCTCACACATATTTTATGTCCTAATTGGAAGAAGTCTGGATAGGTTTGGAGGCAGACTGGGAACATCAAGCGACCTTTTGGTGAAAGACTGGATCAAGGGTGTGCAGATAGCTATTGTACCCAAGTGCCTCAATGAGAGCAAGCAGGCAGCTTTCTTGATGCAGCATCAGTTTGAAAAAGCCCATAAATACTAGTGGGAGGTAGTGATGTCAAAAACAGCCTGCAATTGATCTTTGAAGTCCCGATAAGGGTATTTGGTGGTTACAGTAATCTGCTGCTGCTGCTATAGCAAAATGACTACGGATAGTAGCATTCAGAATGGAAGGATGTAGTCTCAGTATTCTTTCAGCTTGTCAATCTGTTTGATTGAATTGTCCTCCTGGACCCCTTCTCCAAACTCAATTTAAAAATCACTTTGATGGAGCAGTGAAGGATGAAAATGTCCCAACAAAGCTGAGGAGACCTATCAGCAACAAACCACAACTATCTTTCTTTGATATAGGTCATCACATCAAAAGAAAAGGCAGGATGACTGAGACTAGAAGGAAGTCTAAAGGACATCGGGCATATATGGTGACAAGTACATGCAACAGGTTAGGATCTTGGCAGGACTACAAAGAACAATAGAGCACATGAACAGGCCCTTTGGCCTTCCAAACTGTGCCGATCAGGATGCCACCCTTGGCCAAAACCCTCAGCACTTTCTAGTATCCCAATACATCCATCATATTCATGTATTTGTCAAGGAGCCTTTTGAATGCTGTTTTTGTATCTGCTTCCACAATCTCCCCTGGCAGCGCATTCCAGGCACACTCAACCCTCTGTGTAAATAAACCTGCCTCGTACATCTCCTCTAAACTTTGCCCCATGGACCTTAAACCAATGCCCTTTCATGACTGACCCCTCCACCCTGGGAGAGAGCGCCTGCCCATCCACTCTATCCATGTCCCTCATAACCTTGTTGGTCTCTATCAGGTCGCCCCTCAACCTCCGATGTTCTAATGAAAACGGTCCGAGACTATTCAGCCTCTCCACATAGCTAACACTCTCCAGACCAGGCAACATCCTGGTAAACCTCCTCTACACCCTCTCCAAAACCTCCGTATCCTTCTGGTAGTGTGGCGACCTGAATTGTGCGCAATATTCAAGTGCTGCCGTACCAAGGTTCTATACAACTGTAGCATGATTTGTCAGTTTTTACACATGATGCCCCATCCGACAAAGGCAAACATTCCATGTGCTTTCTTGACGACCTTGTCCACTTCTGTTGCCATTTTCAAAGATCTGTGGACCTGTACACTCAAATCTTTCTGACTTTCTATATTCTTAAGAGTTTACCATTTACTGTATAGTTCCCCTGTATGTTAGACCCATCAAAGTGCAGTATCTCACATTTGTCCGAATTAATGTCCATTTGCCATTTCTCTGCACAAAGCCTCCAACCTATCTATGTCCTGACAATCCTCAACACTATCTGCCACTCCACTAATCTTGGTGTCATCCACGAACTTACAAATCAAACCAGCTACATTTTCCTCCAAATCTTTTATGTATACTGCAAACAACAGAGGCACAGATTCTTGTGGAACACTAGTGGAGAATTATAGTTACAGAGAAAAATTGGATAGGCTGTGGTTGTTTCCTCTGGAAGATTTAATTGAAGTGTACAAAATTTACGAGGCCAAGATAGTGCAGGCAGGAAGGCCCTTTTCCCATTAGCAGAAAGGTCAATAACCAGGGAGTATAGATTCAAAGTAGTTGGTTGAAGGATAAGAGGGAAAGGGACATAAAAGAGGGATTTTTTCCAGCACAGGGTGAGTTATGACATCAGGACATAGAACATAGAACAGTACAGCACAGAACAGGCCCTTCGGCCCTCGATGTTGTGCCGAGCAATGATCACCCTACTTAAACCCACGTAACCCGTATACCCGTAACCCAACAATCCCCCCATTTGAGGTTATGTCAAAGTTCTTTATATTTATCAAAAAAAATAGTTTTCCCAGAAACGATTGCAGGGAAATACTGCTCTCTACCATAATCCAATCTGAAAAACATGGATCTGCCTTCTGTCCTTCAGCCAACTTTTTATCTAAAACTTATCTAATCTAAAACAACCCTTTTGTAATAAGTCTTTAAGGGGGCACTTTGTCAAACACCTCCTAAAATTCATATAAACAACTTCCCTGCATTGGAACATAGGAATTAGAAGTAGAAGTAGGCAATTCAGCCCTTCGAGCCTGCTCCTCCATCCAATCAGATTATGGCTGATCTCTTCCTGGTCCCAAATCCACCTCCCTACCTATTCCCCATATCCCTTCAACCCATTTTTTAAAATCATAAACATATCTATCTCCTTCTTGAAAGCATTTAATGACTCTGATTCCATCGCACTAGGAGGTGGTGAGTTCCACAAATTCAACACCCTCTGCGAGAAGTAGTTCCTCCTCATCTCAGTCCCTTATATGCTTCTGGTCCCTTCACATAAACTGCCACTCTATTCTCATGTTCTCTCTCTCTGCCAGTATTCTTCATGAGATAGTATCATGCATAACTCTTCATTGAATTATATACATTTTGCTGACCTGTGTCGTGATTCGAACTCTGACAAAATCTTTGAAATTGCACAGGCATTGAACTGGTGGCACATTTTGTCTTATTCACTTTCTGACTGGATTCATCTACATGAAGAGTGCAATGCTTTGGAGACATCTGAAACTCGAACTATAGCAAGAAAAACATAGTTAGCTAGCAGGACCAGTTTTAGCAACCAACAGAAATTATTAATAACACCATTCACACAAATGTAGCTTTTGTTATTTAAAAGACTTGGAAGAGAAAATTTGTTTGTGTAACGCAGCTTCAATTCCAATTTTATGGGTCAGACAGAACTGCACACCACTACCTGCTCGGCCCACATTATTCCCTCATTGGTGCCATGCATGAATCAGCCTGCGGCACTGTTTGGCCCTGGAGAATGGACGTGGTCCTATATTCCAGACCTTAAGGCCTAAGCAGCTGAAGGCACAGCCCACAGCCGCCAATGGTGAAACAATTAAAACAGGGGATACAAAAGAGGCCAAACTTGGAGAATCTTCGAGGAGGTTGAAGGAGATTGCAGTGATAAAGAAATATGAGGTATGGAGAAATTTGAACAGAGGATGAGAATTTTAAAAATCAAGGTGTGCAAGACCATAGGCAAATGTAGGTCAAGCTCAACATCAGAAGGGGCAGCATGTTGCCTCATGGTGCCAAGGAGCCTGGTTCGATCCCGGCTCCGGGCCACTGTCCATGTGGAGTTTGCTCATTCTGCCTGTTTCTGTGTGGGTTTCACCCCAACAAACTCAAAGATGTGGAGGGAAGATAGATTAGTCATGCTAAATTGCCCCTTAATTGTAAAAAAAAGAGATCTGGGCACTTTAAATTTAAAAAAAGTAACATCAGAGGTTCAATCTTAAAATCAGAGGCTCAATCTTAATGAGTCATCCATGAACGCCTTTCACTTGATATTTATTTTAATGGTGGGATGCCACAGGGAGGTGGGAAAGGTTTAAAACTATAGCTTGCAGTGGAGAAGCAGGGTTATCTTTGAATTCCTGGAATAGTGAGCACTTTTGGCAAAGGAAAAATCTGATACTGCCTTATGTGGTGTTCCCTGATCTGATGACAAATAGCTAAACTAGCTGATCGCAAGAACATTCAAGCCATTTAGTTCAAGCCTGTTGTACCATTAAATGAGAGGCAGGGTGATTTGAATACAAACTAACGCCACATACTTCTCTGTCTCATGTCTCTTTGTATCTATGGTTTATAAATATCCATCATCTCAGATTTAACATTAATAATTGACCTCACATCAATTGCCATTTGCTGAATAGAGTTCCAAACATCACTTTTGAAAGGTCTGGATGTAATTGCAAATACAAACTCGTGCTGGATTATTTGTGACCCTCACAAAACTGGCGACGAGGGTTAAAGTGGGTAGCTGTCTATGCTGCTGAAGCCACCTCTCTGGATTTTTGTTGGATACAAGTTGGAAGTTTTTTTTTCTGTTGCACCATGCCTCTTTATGGATGGTTGGATGTCTTTGATGCTGCGCTGGAAAGTTGGAACCAGTACACACAACGGATACGTTACTATTTCCGATCAAATAACATCACCGGAAACAAGCGGCAGGTTTGTTTTTGCTCACCACCTGTGGTCCTCATACAACGCCTGGACCAAAGGGGCACGAAGGCACAGTTGGTGACATATACGAGAAAGCCATTGTCCATCACTGGAACAACAATGACTCCGGTTACCTACAGACAGTAATCAGTTTGCCTGCCACTGCTTGTGCATAAGGGGCCCGGATCCAGTCTGTTGGGCCATGACTAGTTACAGAGATTCACCTAGACTGGCAGCAATTTTCTGAAAGGGGACACATGGGTTTTATAAGGTCTTGGGAAAATACCCAGAGGTTTTCCAAGATGGTTTGGAGAAAATAAAGGGAGCCATGGCCAAAGCTTACGTGGACCCAGAAGCCCAACCCAAGTATTTTAGGACCCGCCCAGTTCCACACATCCTACTGTTAGAAGTGGATGAGAAGCACTGCTGGCTGGAAAACCTGGGGATTATTTCGCTAGCTCAGTTCGTCAATGGCATGATCCATAGTCCCAGCTGGGACTTATGTGCGATATGCCGCATTGCAGCCTTTACTTGTGTTTGGCTAATAAACCTTTGCTTGTGTAACCTTCTTGGGACTCCAGAAGATTTTACAGCTAAGAATGAAAAAACAACCCCACAACCAAATTACCTGTCCTAGGACAATGAACAAAACAGAAATTGCACAGGCATGTGTGTGCAAGGCTCCTGCCAAAAAGGACAAGACATGTGTTAGGGTTTCATGGAGAATGGATTGCAAGGGAGATGCAGGAAGGTTGGGTGTTTTTGGCCTTTAGGAGATTGGGTTTGATGTGAAGAGTCATAAACCGGAGTGATGCCAGGAGCACAGAGGTGGTGACTCACCCGAGCTGCCCTATGTTCATCTTCTTCCTGCATTGCGTGCCGGTCCTCCTGGTGAGGCTGCCAGCACTGACAGCTTCTGCCACCTCATTCCAGTCACTGTTGAGAAAGGCTTGAATCTCCGTCCTATCCTGGGGAAGAGGGTGTCCTTCCTCTCCTCAGTGGCATCCAGCATTCTATCTATCTAGGGGCTGTTTAGCACACTGGGCTAAATCACTGGCTTTGAAAGCAGACCAAGCAGGCCAGCAGCACAGTTCGATTCCCGTACCAGCCTCCCCGAACAGGCGCCGGAATGTGGCGACTAAGGGCTTTTCACAGTAACTTCCTTGAAGTCTACTCGTGACAATAAACGATTTTCATTTCATTTTTTCATATCTGCAACTCAAGGAATTTGGGGGCTGGTCTTTTAGTAGCCATCTTCTTGGCTGAAATGACAGTCTGTGGTGAGTGAAGCGCTTAAAAGCTGCTCCAGTTTGTAAGGCTCTTAACGCAAATCCCAACCCCAGCAAATCAAATGCCAGTGGTGCCGGGAATCACTCAGGCTGTACGTGGGCAGCGTGCTGGCTATTTGCATCACCTGAATTTTAACTGCCTGCCGAGTGTGAATTTTCCACAATTCAAATCCAGCGGGAGAACATCGGGCTGAATTCTCCGTTTTGCTGGCAGTCCGGGGGGTTTCCCGACAGCGTGGGGCTGCCCTACAATGGGAAACCCCATTGACCAGCCGGTGAAACCCGTTTATAATCTCCCAAATGGAGAATTCCATCCTTTATTTATTTCCCTCTGTTTATTCACCAACATACTTTTTAGTCTATTTACTCAATCCACCTTAGCCAGCTCTCCCCTGATACCTATGTATTTGGCTTTGTTTAGGATTTTTGTTTGGAACTGGAGTATGTCACTTTCAAACTTAATATATTATGATCACTTTTCCCCAGAGGAACTTTAATGATGTGATTACTAATTAAACTTTTCCTAATACACAATACTAATCTAAAATAGCTGGTACCACTAGATAAGTGTTCCAGTAAACTGTCGCAAAAGCATTCTACATGCTCTGTCCTTCAACATAATAATTTGGGCCCTGTAAATTACTCCCGCCAGCGGTTTCTGACCCTCGGGATCCTAATCTTCACCGATACTCATTCTACCTTCTGATCTTCTGGCCAAGATCTTTTGCCTCCATTGCCTTACTGCTTCCATTATGTCATCCTTTACTATCAGGGCTACTCCTCCACCTATTCTATTTTGGAGGTCACTTAATAGATTGCCAAACTAAACATAATATTTCTCAATTATATGGAGGTATGAGTATTGAAGTCTTTAAAATTATGAAAGGTTTTGATACAATTGAAAGAAAGAATGTTTCCACTTGTGGGAAAGAGCAAAATTAGAGGCCATCAACTTAAGATAGTCACCAATTAAATAGAAAATTCAGAAGAAGCTTCTTTCTCCAGAGCGGTGAGAATAGTATTGATTCATTTAAGGGAAGGCTAGGTAAACATATGAAAGACAAGGGAATAGAAGGTTATGCTGATTGAGTTTGATGAAGAAAGATAGGAGAATCATAAATGGCAGCTTGAACAGGTTGGACCAAATAGCCTGTAACTGCACTTTACATTCACTCTGATGGGAAACATTTCCATTCTCACCCAGTATAACTTTAACATCACCTGCCATTCTGTTTCAGTTGCTTGTCCTGTATCATTTTCTACAGTGAAACTGAGAGACTCCTGCGCAGCTCCAGTGCTTCTTTTATTTTTGTCGTCCTCTTCCTCAAATATTTGCCAACTAAGTGTGTTTCTGTGAGTTTTTTTCTGAACGTCGATTTCATTAAATATGCTTCCTGTGCTGCCCAGGCCTTCGTCAGATACTCGCTCTGTGGTCAACATATTCCATTGATGCTCTTTTAACCTCTTTAGAGGTGGTATTGCATTTACAATTGCCTTTTCTACTGCTGGATACTTGTTTTCTTCTGTTGTTACATTTCTGAAAGTCAAAGAGAACATACATTTGAAAAAAAAATGCAAACTAAATTGCAGTAACGCTGGTTATTTTTTGACTAGTGTTTAAGGTATTTATCCCCATTTCATGAATATTTCTACCTAGCACAGCTGACAGAATCCCTAGGGCTTTCTCAAGCAGTGGAGATACTGGATGGGCTATAAAATAATACAGAGGAAGTATTAGAAAGGAGAGCTATATTTAAAGTTTATAAGTTACAACAACCATGTGGGAGGCATCCAGGATTGCGAAGGAAAGTAAAGGTGGAAACTGCAGAGACATTGGTCACAATTTTCCGATCTTCCCCAGAATTGAGGCTGTGCCAAAGGGCTGCAGAATTGCAGATGTAAACTCAGCAGCTACAGGTCAGTTGATTTAACGTCGGTGATGGGTAATATCTTAGCAATGTAAAACCAAGATAAAATTAACAATGGGCACGAGATAACTAAATGGGAACAAAGTCCCATAACAAGCACGTTAACCGCGTGTTTCCTGGCGCTCGCAGTTCTGAAAAGCACAACGCTATCGAATGGCACTCGAGTTACACAGAGCCCCATTTTCTACACTGAGGAGCGCCGCTGGCCAGAACTCCTCAGTGTAGTGAGATCGAGGCACCATTGTTAAATGGTATCCCGATCTCTGGAGTCCCTGACGAGACCCGCCTCCCCAATCCCAGCTCACTCTGAGAGGTCCCTCATGTTGAAAATCTGAAATAAAACAGGAAATGCTGGAAATGCTCAGCAGCTCTGACAACAACTGTGGAAAAAGAAGCAGAGTTAACATTTCAGGTTAATGACTTTGAAAGGTCCTAGGTTTCAGTGGAATTTCGATACATCACCCCAAAAAGACAAAGACCTGACGGAATGCGGCTCTTACAAACCCATTTCACTGCTAAATGTAGATGCGAAAATACTTGTAAAGGTCTTGGCCAAAAGACTGGAGAACTGCCTACCAGCGGTGGACGCAGAGGACAAGACGGGCTTTATCAAGGGTAGGCAACTTACTGCGAACACAGGCGGCTGATGAATGTAATAATGAACCCCCCCCCCAACACCAGAGGTGAACGTCTCTCTGGACACAGAAAAGGCCTTCGAAAGTGGTTTGGGCTAGGAGCAGGATTCACCTCCTGGGTGAAACGCCTGTACAATGCCTCCAAGGCAAGCGTTCAGACCAACACCACGAGCTCTGAATACTTCCAGCTGCACAGAGGCACTCAGCAGGGATGTTTACTGTCCGCAGCAGCTCAGGCACAGAAAGAAAGCTGCTGAGGCGGCACAGACTCTTACAGCCCGCCTTGCAGGGCGGAGCTACCATACAGGCTCGACCAATGGAAAGCATACATTATCTACCAATGGTGTTCCAGCATTACTAGGTACCGTAATACCTCTACACAGACTACCACACATGCTATTAGCCCTGTGGACTCCATCTATGGGCCACTGTGTGGCTTCACCCACGGGGGGGGATGTGGAGCATGTACGGGCTCCGCCCCTTTCAGGAAGTATAAGAGCAGCTGACCTGCGGGACCACCTTCAGTAATGTACCGGTCGCAGGCAGGCAAAGTTGTAAGCTGATTAAAACCACTGTTTACTTTGACTCGAGTCTCCGAGTGAATTGATGGTCGCTTCATGGAGGACCTGATAAACACGGACAGCAAGAAAGGTGGATACTGCGGGACAATTTACGGACAGCTACTGGACAGAACGAGACTGCCACTGGACGAGGCCAGATGGAAATGGGAAAGCGAACTGGGGACAGAAGTGGGCTGAAGACTCTGGAGCGAAGCATTGAGCATGGCCAACTCCACCTGCTCCTGCGCAAGGCTCAGCCTCATGCAGTTCAAAGTGGTGCACAGAGCGCACCTAACCAGAACCCGAATGAACAGGTTCTTTCCGGAGTGGAAGATAAATGTAAACTGTGCCAGAGAGGCCCAGCCAACCACACCCATATGATTTGGGCTTGTCCCAAACTTGTAGGGTTCTGGACAGCCTTCTTCGAGCCAATGTCCAAGATTGTGGGGTGAGGGTGGAGCCATGTTAAGAGTGACAATCTTTGGGGTATCCGAACAACGAAAGCGACACATGTCGAAAAGGGCCAGCGCCCTAGCTTTTATTTCCCTAATTGCATGCCGGAGAATTCTGCTCAGTTGGCGATCAGCAGCACCACCCACCCTACAGACTGGCTGACAGACCTGGTAGAATTTCTTCACTTGGAAAAGATCAAATACACCATCCGAGGGTCGGAGGAAGGCTTCCTCAAAGCATGGGGACAATTTGATGGCCTATACCAATACCTGTTCAAAGCCAACAGCGATTCGAGAAAAAGTGAGAGACGAGTGAAGACAGACAGGAATACACAACTCTGGGGGGAGGAAAAGAGCAGGGAACTCGGGAGAACTAAAGGGAGAAGCACGGGGGAGGGGGCGGAAGCATCGAGAAGGGAAGGAGGGGGGAAGGAAGGCATACCAAGACAGACAATATCAATATGTAAATAAGAACCACACATACTGAAAATATTAAATGTAAAGTGTTACTATAAATTGAAAATACCAATAAAAATATTTTGAAAAAAAAAAGGAATTTCGATATATCAAAGATCTTTGACACAGGTTTCTTGATAGGCGAGGTAGTAAATGATAAGATATGTTAAATCTTGCTCTCTCATAATTAAAATGTAATTGAGCCATGTTAATATTTGTGCTTTGAGAGGTTAGCCTAGGTACCTAATGTTTGAATCCCCCTCTGTTGCTTGACAGTGCCGTGTGACTGATATCTTCTGCGAAGCCAGGTTTCCCTTGTACATATCCCAAACAATCATGTTACGAAACAAAGAACTGATTTTCTGCAGAAATCCGGTTGCCTCCTCTTCAACCTCTTGCTGCATGAACTGTAAGTAAAAGATGATAAGTAAATAGTCAAACAGAAGTCGGTAGTGAACTAAAAGCTAAATCAGGCATTATAGGCAGAATGACAGACAAAAATATTTCTGCATTGATGTTGTTAAATATGGTAATATGTGTTTGACACTTCTTCACTCAAGAAAGGTGCATGGTATAATAGACCTCAGCAGGCAAACAAAAAAAAAACCTTTCTAAATACGACCATTTAATTCAATATTTATGGATCAATTTCCATAGGGGTTCTTCCACTCGTCTACCATCAGCTTTAGCAGAAGACCATAAGACATGGAAGCAGAATTAGGCCACTCGGCCCATCGAGTCTGCTCCGCCATTCAATCATGGCTGATATTTATCTCATCCACTTTCTCCCGCCTTATCCCCATAACACCTGATCCCCTTATTAATCAAGAACATATCTATCTTTGTTTTAAAGACACTCAGTGATTTGGCCTCCACAGCCTTCTGCGGCAAAGAGTTCCACAGATTCACCACCCTCTGGCTGAAGAAATTCCTCCTCATTTCTATTTTAAAGGGTCATCCCTTTTTAAAAAAAATTTAGAGTACCCAATTAATTTTTTCCAATTAAGGGGCAATTTAGCGTGGCCAATCCACCTAGCCTGCACATCTTTGGGTTGTGGGGACGAAACCCACGCAAACACAGGGAGAATGTGCAAACTCCACACGGACAGCGACCAAGAGCCGGGATCAAACCTGGGACCTCGGCGCCATGAAGCACCACGGCGGCGACCACAACCTGGCGTTGCCTCACCCCCCCAACCTACCCGGCAAGAGCACCTTTGTAAGATAAGAGTGGAGAATGCTTCCCATGGTGCCTGGGTATACTCTGCTGGAGAAATAGGATAAGGAAGGATTGGGGACACATACGGGTTGCTTGGGAAGCTGGTGGAGGGGTGCAAGTAGAGAAGCAAACTAAATAGCATCTGCCTTTTTCCCTTTCATTAGCTCCGACACCTCCGAGGCCCCAAAAAGTACCAACAATGTGTCTTGCCTGATCTCTACCCCTACAATTTTGGATAATGTCCCAAACACAATTTCCCAGTACCGTGCCAGCTTCTTGCACCCCCAGAACATGTGCACATGGTTTGTCGGCCGCTGCCCACATTTTTACACATGTCAACCACCCAACGGACACAGAAGTTCAATTGGGTAGCATCAGTCACTTGGTTTCAGAGTACAGTATGTTTGGCCGCAGTTGGCCTGTTGTTTACAGGGATTCTGTATTTGCTGAAAAGAATAAAGGACTAGGTATATTTTGTAACTTGCATAATCCTTAAAATCTGCGTACATTTATGAAGGGAGTGAAGGGGTATTGTATAATAGCCAAACTTTTCATGTTTAATAAATGCTTTTTTCCTGGTATTAAAAGCTAATTAGCGACTTCCGGTGGCGGCTATGAGGGTGTAAGTCGCACATTTGGTGGCTCCCGCTCTGGCCGGATTTTTGGACCTTTTTCCCCGGCTTTTTTTGCGGTTTTGAGCACTGGCTTTGAAGGTGCAGACAATTTGGCACTGGATCCACACATTGGTGTATGGAACGAAGTACCCCAAGGGATCGAAAAGGAAGAAATAAGAAGATAAGCAAGGGCTGGGTGGAGGTTGCGGCTGAAGACAATATGGCTGATGTTCAGACCCCTGCTGCGTCGGCCCAACCATCAATGGAGGAGCTGATGCAGGTCATCCAAGAGGGCTTTGCTCGGCAGAAACGGGACTGACTAGACCTGATCAAGGAATCGATCGATCGGCTGGCGCAGAGGCTGGATGCTCAGGATCAAACGATTCAGAAGCTGGAGAAAGCGCTGACGGACCAGGAGGAGCACCAAACACCCCCCCCCCAACACACCCACCCCCCCAACACACCCACCCCCCCAACACACCCACCCCCCCCAACACACACTCCCCCCCCCCCCCCCCCCCCCCAACATGGTCGACCCATGGAGGTTTAGGCCGCCGACAGGGAAGGAGTTTTCTTTTTATTTGCATGTTCACAAGGTTGATTCCCAGTTTGACTTTTTAATTTTGAGCAGGGATTTACTGGCGGGGGTGGTGGACTCTGGGTACTTGGCCATCACTATTTCGGATCATGCCCCACACTGGGTGGAACTGCAGATCAGTGAGGAGAGCTTCCAGCGCCCGCAATGTAGATTGAACGTGGGCTTGTTGGCGGACGAGGTAGTGTGCGAGAGGCTAAGGAAGTGCATGCAGTTCTACCTGCAGATTAATGACACGGGGGAAGTCTCAGCAGCGGTGGTCTGGGAGGCACTGAAGGCAGCGGTGAGAGGGGAGCTGATTTCGATCTGGGCTCACAGGGACAGAACGGATAGGGCAGAAACGGACCGACTGGTTAAGGAGATCTTGCAGAGAGACAGGAGGTATGCGGTAACCTCGGGGGTGGAACTCTTTAGGGAACGTCGGAGGCTGCAGGCAGAGTTCGGGGTGCTGTCCACAGGCAGTGGAGCAGTTTAGGAAGACGAGGGGTGCGTTTTACGAACATGGGGAGAAGGCCAGAAGAATGCTGGCACAGCAGCTTAGGAAGAGGGAGGCGGCCAGGGAAATAGAGAGGGTGGTTGATGGGGATTGGAATTTGGTAGGGGACTCGGCGGGGCTAAACAGGGCGTTCAGGAACTTTTACAGTAGGCTCTATTGTTCGGAACCCCCCACGGGGCCTGAAGGGATCAGACGCTTTTTGGACGGACTGACCTTCCCAAGGGTGGGTAAGGAGCTGGTTAATGGGCTTGGGGCCCCGATTAGGGCTGAAGAAATATTTGAGGGCTTGAAGGCAATGCAGTCGGGGCCGGACAGGTATCCGGTGGAATTCTATAAGAAGTTCTCAGGGATTTTAGGGCCGTTGCTGATCAAGGTTTTCAATGAGGCAAGGGATAGAGGGGTGCTGTCCCCAATGATGCCACTATTTCGTTGATACTGAAGCGGGACAAGAACCCGGAGCTATGCAGGTCATGTAGGCCGATCTCACTGCTTATTGTGGATGCCAAGTTACTGGCCAAAATTTTGGCCTCCAGGATTGAAGATTGTGTGCCGGATGTGATTATGGAGGATCAAACCGGGTTTGTCAAGGGCAGGCAGTTGGTGGCCAATATAAGGCGGCTGCTCAATGTGATTATGATGCCCCCGGAGAGTAGGGAGGTTGAGGTAGTTGTGGCTATGGATGCGGAAAAGGCGTTCGACCGGGTGGAGTGGGACGATTTAGGTTCGGTAGGGGCTTTATCGACTGGGTCAGGCTGTTGTACCAGGCCCTGGAGGCTAGTGTAAGGATGAATAGGATGACCTCAGACTATTTTAGACTGTACCGGGGGACAAGACAGAGGTGCCCCCTCTCCCCATTGCTGTTTGCGTTAGCTATAGAGCTGCTGGCAATTGCTCTGAGAGCTTCAAGGGGCAGGTTCGGGGGAGGGTCTCACTGTACACAGATTACCTGCTCTTATACATATCAGATCGAGGTGCAGGGATGGGTGAAATTATAGCAATTTTGGGGGAATTTGGCCGGTTTACGGGGTATAAACTGAATATGACAAAGAGTGAGATGTTTGTAGTCCAGGCGAGGGGTCAGGAGGGTCGGCTGAGGGAGCTGCCGTTTAGGTTGGTAGGGGACAGTTTCAGATACTTAGGGATACAAGTGGCGCGTGACTGGGGCCGGTTGCACAAGTTGAACTTGTCCCGGTTGGTTGAACAGATGAAGGGCGAGTTTCAGAGATGGGATGCGCTCCCGCTGTCGTTGACTGGGAGAGTGCAGACGGTCAAAATGACCATCCTACCGAGATTTTATTTGTATTTCAGTGTCTCCCAATTTCCATCCCGTGGTCCTTTTTTAAGAGGGTTAACAAAATCATCCTGGGCTTTGTGTCGGCGGGTAAGTCCCCCCAAGTGAAGGTGATGCTCGAGCGGAATCGGGGGGATGGGGGCTTGCCCTACCGAATTTCAGTAATTATTACTGGGCGCTAACATAACCATGATAAGGAAGTGGATGATGGGGGCGGGGTTGGTTTGGGAACGGATGGAGGCAGCTTCATGTAGGGGCACCAGTCTGGGGGCGTTGATAACGGTACCTCTGCCGTTCCCGCCAGCGAGGTACTCCACCAGCCCCGTGGTGGTGCCGGCCTTGAGGATCAGGGGTCAATGGAGGAGGTACGTTGGAGCAGTGGGAGCATCAATCTGGTACCCAAAATATGACAATCACCGGTTTGCCCCGGGGAGCTTGGATGGGAGGTTTCGAGTATGGCGAAGGGCGGGAATTGAGAGGATGGGGGACCTGTTCTTAGAGGGGAGCTTCCCTAGCTTGAGGGTGCTGGAGAAGAAGTTTGGGTTGGCAAAGGTGTGTAAAGTGTGCGGCAGGATCAGCGAACCATGTTAACATGCTCTAGCGTGTCCAAAACTTAGGCGATATTGGCAGGGATTTGTGGACGTCATGTCCAGAGTATTGAAAACAAGGGTTGCAATGAGTCCGGGGTGGCAATTTTCGGGGTGTCGGAAGACCGGGAATCCAGGAGGAGAAAGAGGCAGATGTTCTGGCCTTTGCTTCCCTGGTAGCCCGGAGACGGATACTGCTAGCTTGGAGGGACTCAAAGCCCCCGAAGTCGGAGACCTGGCTAACTGACATGGCAAGCTTTCTTGGCCTGGAGAAGATTAAGTTCGCCTTGAGGGTCACCGTTAGGGTTAGCCTGGAGGTGGGAACCATTCATCGACTTCTTCGCGGAGAATTAATCGTCAGTGGTGTTGGGGTGGGGGGGGGGAAGTGTAGAATAGGGGGTGAATTAGCTGGGTCTTGGCGGGATGGGAGACAGTGATTGTACTATGTTTCTTGTTCTTTGTACATTGTTTTTATACTGTTGTTGTTTGTAATGCTAAAACTACCTCATTAAAATTGTTCATTAAAAACAAAAGCTAATTAGCAGTTCTGTGATTCTGTTCATCCATATTTTCTAAACTAAAAAGTAGAAGTTACGGTCTTTTAAGCCAGGATTTCATTCTGGGGCCTTCTCGTCCAGTTGCAATTTCAACTAGGCTCATAACACTGGGGAGGTTTAATGGGAAAGTGATCGTAACAGTGGAAAGTTTGTGCTTTTTCCAGAAATGTTGATGTCTAAGCGACTGAACTTTCTCCCAATTTTCTTATCTTACTCACTTACATTGGTACATGTTTCTATATAGGCATGATGTGGAGATGCCGGCGTTGGACTGGGGTGAGCACAGTAAGAAGTCTTACAACACCAGGTTAAAGTCCAACAGGTTTGTTTCAAACACGAGCTTTCGGAGCACGGCTCCTTCTTGAAGGAGCCGTGCTCCGAAAGCTCGTGTTTGAAACAAACCTGTTGGACTTTAACCTGGTGTTGTAAGACTTCTTTCTATATAGGCAAGCAGCTCTCTAGGAGCTCATCCAAATAGTTTTGCTTCATGTGAAAGCCTATACAAGTGTGAGCAAGCTATTAGTTTGTGAAGATGGGTAATAATAAGAACGTCCTCGGCCAATCCCATCATCACAATCAGAGGCGACAGTAATTCTTACCAGTTCCTCATTGATTGCTTGAAAATCCATCCGGTTCAGTTGAGAACATATGCGATACAGAATGTCTTTGATTTGTCCGGCTGAGTCAGAAAGTGGCACCATGCCACACAGTGGTGTGGGTAAACTATTTGCTGCAAGGTCCGTTTTCTACCAGGGGAATAGAAAGCAGGTTTAATTGTTCTGGCTTAGATTCATGATTGGAATTAAACTGGGGCAGGATGAAAATCTGCATCAGATCGTTGTGATATAATTAACTGTAATGCAGTTGGCTACCACAACATTAACTGCTGTACTGTCCTAGATTGTTGATGCTCTCTGTACAACATAAATATTAGCAGTTAAGATTCCGAACCTATACTTGTATTTCTACAAATAAAACAACATTCTGCAAATATTGATTCCAGGCAAGTTGGGTTAAAGATTTTCCCTTTGTTTTTTGAACAAGATGGGTTACATTTTTAACTTGCAAGGCAACCTTCATCCACTGAAAGCAAGACAGAAAATGCTTGGAATGCTGAGCTGCAAAGTTATTGTAAACTGATAAAGTTCACATCGCACAAGACAGGGGTTAAGGTGTAGATCTGTGATATAAGTGAGCCATTGTGACACAGAATTAGGATGACTAAGACTTAACACTCAATTACTGCACTCAGCATGCATGATATAAACTATCCCCCAAGTTGGGACTTTTGCTCCTGAGGCAGGTGAGCAGAGGTGGGAAATATCCCAGCTCACCGCGACTGCATCCCCAAATGGCAGGATCTTCATTCCAGGAGCACAGAGCTAGGATGAAGTTGAGCCTTCCAACCCCAGACACAGATGGGAGGCAGTCACAGGGGCTGTTGAATACCAAGGTAGGCTGGTTAAAAGATCTGTCTCGGTTCTCTGGGAAATTATCCCAGTTGTTTTGTTAAATATTAGGCTTTCTAGGCTTCACCTTTCATACCCCCTTCAACTTCCCTTTCCCATGCCTATCCATAGTGACTCATTCTAACCCCCCCCCCCCCCCCAATCCACTACCATTGCCCCTTATTACAGATTTTACTATTTTTTTAAAAATCACACATTCATGGAAATCCATTTAGTACATTTAAAACCCCCCAACTACTAAATCTCTTAAAACAAAACATTTGTATTCATAACCCCATATCAAAGACTGTTAATCCTTTTCATAGAATTTACAGTGCAGGAGAACCATTCAGCCCATTGAGCCTGCACCGGCTCTTGGAAAGAGCACCCTGCCCAAGCCCACACCTCCACTCTGTCCCCATAACCCAGTAACCCTACCCAACACGAAGGGCAATTTTGGACACTATGGGAAATTTAGCATGGCCAATCCACCTAACCTGCACATCTTTGGACTGTGGGAGGAAACCGGAGCACCCGGAGGAAACCCACGCACACGCGGGGAGAAAGTGTAGACTCCACACAGACAGTGACCCAAGCGGGAATCAAACCTAGGACCCTAAAGTTGTGAAGCAATTTTGCTCACCACTATGCTATCCTGCTGCCCTTTAATAACCTTTTCTGTCAATCAAAGTGTGAACAGGCAACACCCTCCACTGTCATAATGATAATTGCAGAAAGCAGTCAAGCACTCATGCCACTATAATGAAAGAGTTTATGGTTATGACAGCAATAGCTATTGTAACCGGCAGCACATATTTTTCAACACACACACACACACACACACAGAGTCATAGAGAAATACAGCACAGAACAGGCCCTTCAGCCCACGATGTTGTGCCGAACTTTTGTTCCAGGTTAATCATAGATCATAGAATTTTGGACACTAAGGGCAATTTATCATGGCCAATCCACCCAACCTGCACATCTTTGGACTGTGGGAGGAAACCGGAGCACCCGGAGGAAACCCACGCACACACGGGGAGGATGTGCAGACTTCACACAGTGACCCAAGCCGAAATCGAACCTGGGACCCTGGAGCTTTGAAGCAATTGTGCTATCCACAATGCTACCGTGCTGCCCTTAAGAACAAATTAATCTACACTCCATTATTCTACCATAATCCATGTACATATCCAATAGCCGCTTGAAGGTCCCTAACGTTTCCGACTCAACTACTTCCACAGGCAGTGCATTCCATGCCCCCACTACTCTCTGGGTAAAGAACCGACCTCTGACATCCCCCCTATATCTTCCACCATTTACCTTAAATTTATGTCCCCTTGTAATGGTTTGTTCCACCCGGGGAAAAAGTCTCTGACTGTCTACTCTATCTATTCCCCTGATCATTTATAAACTTCTATCAAGTCGCCCCTCATCCTTCTCCGTTCTAATGAGAAAAGGCCTAGCACTCTCAACCTTTCCTCGTAAGACCTACTCCCCATTCCAGGCAACATCCTGGTAAATCTCCTTTGCACCTTTTCCAAAGCTTCCACATCCTTCCTAAAATGAGGTGACCAGAACTGCACACAGTACTCCAAATGTGGCCTTACCAAGGTTTTGTACAGCTACAACATCACCTCACGGCTCTTAAATTCAATCCCTCTGCTAATGAACGCTAGCACACCATAGGCCTTCTTCACAGCTCTATCCACTTGAGTGGCAACTTTCAAAGATCTATGAACATAGACCCCAAGATCTCTCTGCTCCTCTACATTGCCAAGAACCCTACCGTTAACCCTGTATTCGCATTCATATTTGTCCTTCCAAAATGGACAACCTCACACTTGTCAGGGTTAAACTCCATCTGCCACGTCTCAGCCCAGCTCTGCATCCTATTTATGTCTCTTTGCAGCCGACAACAGCCCTCCTCACTATCCACAACTCCACCAATCTTCGTATCATCTGCAAATTTACTGACCCACCCTTCAACTCCCTCATCCAAGTCATTAATGAAAATCACAAACAGCAGAGGACCCAGAACTGATCCCTAGGGTACACCACTGGTAACTGGGCTTCAGGCTGAATATTTGCCATCCACCACCACTCTCTGACTTTTATCGGTTAGCCAGTTCGTTGTCCAACTGGCCAAATTTCCCACTATCCCATGCCTCCTTACTTTCTGCATAAGCCTACCATGGGGAACCTTATCAAATGCCTTACTAAAATCCATGTACACTACATCCACTGCTTTACCTTCATCCACATGCTTGCTCACCTCCTCAAAGAATTCAATAAGACTTGTAAGGCAAGACCTACCCCCTCACAAATCCGTGCTGACTATCCCTAATCAAGCAATGTCTTTCCAGATGCTCAGAAATCCTATCCCTCAGTACCCTTCCCATTACTTTGCCTACCACCGAACTAAGACTAACTGGCCTGTAATTCCCAGGGTTATCCCTATTCCTTTTTTGAACAGGGGCACGACATTCGCCACTCTTCAATCCCCTGGTACCACCCCTGTTGACAGTGAGGACGAAAAGATCATTGCCAACGGCTCTGCAATTTCATTTCTTGCTTCCCATAGAATCCTTGGATATATCCCGTCAGGCCCGGGGGACTTGTCTATCCTCAAGTTTTTCAAAATGCCCAACACATCTTCCTTCCCAACAAGTATCTCCTCGAGCTTACCAGTCTGTTTCACACTGTCCTCTCCAACTATATAGCCCCTCTCCTTTGTAAATACTGAAGAAAAGTACTCGTTCAAGACCTCTCCTATCTCTTCAGACTCAATACACAATCTCCCGCGACTGTCCTTGATCGGACCTACCCTCGCTCTAGTCATTCTCATATTTCTCATATATGTGTAAAAGGCCTTGGGGTTTTCCTTGATCCTACCCGCCAAAGATTTTTCATGCCCTCTCTTAGCTCTCCTAATCTCTTTCTTCAGTTCCCTCCTGGCTATCTTGTATCCCTCCAGTGCCCTGTCTGAACCTTGTTTCCTCAGCCTTACTCAGTTTCCACTCAATGTTTGGGAAGTTGAAGTCACCCATGACTACTACCCTGTGACTTCTGAACCTTTCCAAAACCTGTTTCCCAATCTGTTCCTCCACATCTCTGCTGCTATTGGGGGGCCTATAGCAAACCCCCAACAAGGTGACTGCTCCTTTCCTATTTCTGACTTCAACCCATACTACCTCAGTAGGCAGATCCTCCTCGAACTGCCTTTCTGCAGCTGTTATACTATCTCTAATTAACAATGACACCCCCCACCGCCTCTTTTACCATCCTCCCTAATCTTGTTGAAACATCTATAACCGGGACCTCCAACAACCATTTCTGCCCTTCTTCTATCCAAGTTTCCGTGATGGCCACCACATTGTAGTCCCAAGTACCGATCCATGCCTTAAGTTCACCCACCTTATTCCTGATGCTTCTTGCGTTGAAGTATACACACTTCAACCCATCTCCTTGCCTGCAAGTACTCTCCTTTGTCAGTGTTACCTTCCCCACTGCGTCACTACACGCTTTGGCGTCCTGAATATCGGCTTCCTTAGTTGCTGGACTACAAATCCGGTTCCTATTCCCCTGCCAAATTAGTTTAAACCCTCCCGAAGACTACTAGAAAACCTCCCTCCCAGGCTATTGGTGCCCCTCTGGTTCAGATGCAACCCGTCCTGCTTGTTCAGGTCCCACCTTCCCCAGAATGCGCTCCAATTATCCAAATACCTGAAGCCCTCCCTCCTACATCATTCTGGCAGCCACGTGTTCAACTGCACTCTCTCCCTATTCCTGGCCTCGCTATCACGTGGCACCGGCAACAAACCAGAGATGACAACTCTGTCTGTCCTGGCCTTTAACTTCCAGCCTAACTCCCTAAACTTGTTTATTACCTCCACACCCCTTTTCCTACCTACGTCGTTGGTACCAATGTGCACCATGACTTCTGGCTGCTCACCCTCCCCCTTCAGGATCCTGAAGACACGATCCGAGACATCCCTGGCCTGGCACCCGGGAGGCAACGTACCTTCCGGGAGTCTCGCTCGCAACCACAGAATCTCCTATCTATTCCCCTAACCATTGAATCTCCTATTACTATTGCTTTTCTATTCTCCCCCTTTCCCTTCTGAGCCCCAGAGCCAGACTCAGTGCCAGAGACCTGGCCGCTAGGGCCTTCCCCCGGTAGGTCACCCCCCCCCCCCCACCAACAGCATCCAAAACGGTATACTTGTTTTGAAGGGGAACGACCACGAGGGATCCCTGCACTGTCTGCCCAATAGTTTTCTTTCCCCTGACTGTAACCCAGCTACTCTTGTCCAGTACCTTGAGTGTGGCTACCTCCCTGTAACTCTTCTCGATAACCCCCTCTGCCTCCCGGATGATGCGAAGTTCATCCAGCTCCAGCTCCAGTTCCCTAACACGGTCTCTGAGGATCTGGAGTTGGGTGCACTTCCGCAGGTATAGTCAGCGGGGACACCGGTGGTATCCCTCACCACCCACATCTTACAGGAGGAGCATGCAACTGCCTTATCCTCCATCCCTTCTTACTTTACAGAATATAGCCGCCCTGTAGACTAACTGGACCTCCGCCCTCCGAATCTGCTTCCAGTCAGCTACACTCTGTAAACTCCTGGCTCCCTTCTCGCTCTTTGTGGAAATGAAATGAAAGGAGTACCTTGCTCTCTCCTCACCTATCTCCCTCAAGTCACCAAACTCTCACTGTAGCACTCAAATGCACCAAGTGCAGCACTCCAGTGCAAACAAAGTCTGCACTGTAGCTGGATCCTTTTTATACTGTGAATCTAGCCTCTGGAACATGTATCTATATATTGCCCTTTATGCCCTCAGGACATTACTAAGAAGCACAATCACCTGCCATGTTTGGAAGTTAAGCACCAAAGTTACACACAATAAAACCCTACAAATAGCAATGAGATAAATAACCAGGTAATCTGTATTCAAGAATTAAATGTTGACCAGGTCATCAGGAAACCTCCCCAGCTCTTCTTCAAATGCTGTCATGGATTTTTTTATATCAATCAGGTGGGTGGCAGTAGGACGGTTCTCCCTCTGTACAGCACTGGAATGTCAATATACATTATCTGCTCTGATCTCTGGTGTGGGGCTTGAATCTCTGGCTCAAAAGCAAGCCAGACTGAAATATAACAAAACATACATATTATGTAAAAGTATGTATGGAGATGCGGATGGACTCACTTGGAGCATCCGCGATGCTGAGGAGGTCGTGGATAGCACGTTCAGTGAGTTGGTCACACCGCAGATTATGATTGGTGAGGGAGACAGGGAATGGGTGACCAAAAGGCAGAGAAAGAGCAGGAAGGCAGTGCAGGTGTCCACTGCGGTCATCTCCCTCCAAACAGGTATACCGTTTTGGATACTGTTGGGGGAGATGACTCACCAGGGGAAGGCAGTAGTAGCCAGACTCATGGCACCGTGGCTGACTCTGCTGTACAGAAGGGCGGTAAAAAGACTGGCAGGGTTATAGTCATAGTGGATTCAATCGTAAGGGGAGTAGACAGGCGTTTCTGTGGTCGAAAACGAGACTCCCGAATGGTATGTTACCTCCCGGGTGCACAGGTCAGGGATGTCTCAGATCGGCTGCAGGACATACTGAAGGGGGAGGGTGAACAACCAGTTGTCGTGGTGCATATAGGCACCAACAATATAGGTTAAAAAATGGGATGAGATCCTACAATCAGAATTTATGGAGTTAGGAGATAAGTTAAAAAGTAGGACCTCAAAGGTAGTAATCGGAGGATTGCTACCAGTGCAACGAGACATTCAGAATAGAAATTCAAGAATAGTCAGAATGAATACGTGGCTTGAGAGATGGTGCAGGAGGGGTTCAGATTTTTGGGACATTGGAACCGGATCTGGGGGTGTGGGACCATTACAAATTGGATGGTCTACACCTGGGCAGGACTGGCACCAATGTCCTAGGGGGTGCTTTTGCTAACACTGTTGGGGAGGTTTTAAACTAATGTGGCAGGGGGATGGGAACCAGATTAGGAAGTTAGAGGTCAGTAAACAGGCAGCAACTAAAGCCAGTAAGGTACTAGATAATAAACTCATTGTGACTAAGGGGAAGAGTAGACAGGGAAGAGATGATGAACGCAAATGGACAGATGGTCTGAGGTGCATTTGTTTTAATGCGTGAAGTGTAGCAGGTAAGGCAGACGAACTTAGGGCTTGGATTAGTACCTGGGAATATGATGTTATTGGTATTACTGAGACTTGGTTGAGGGAAGGGCAAGATTGGCAACTAAATATCCCAGGGTATAGATGCTTCAGGGGGGATAGAGAGGGAGATAAAAGGGGTGGAGGAGTTGCATTACTGATCAGAGATGATATCACAGCTGTGATTAAGGAGGGCGCGATGGAGGATTCAAGCACTGAGGTACTATGGGTAGAGCTAAGAAATAGGAAGGGTGCAGTAACATTGTTGGGACTTTACTACAGACCTCCCAAAAGCGAGTGTGAAGTAGAGGTACAAATATGTAGACAGATTATAGAAAAATGTAGGAGCAATAGGGTGGTTGTGATGGGAGGTTTTAACTTCCCCAACATTGAATGGGACTCATGTAGTGTTGGAGGCGTAGATGGAGCAGAGTTTGTAAGGAGCATCCAGGAGAGTTTTTTAGAGCAGTATGTAAATAGTCGAACTCCGGAAGGGGCAATGATCCCGGCCAGGTGGTTGAAGTTTTAGTCGGTGATTACTTTGGGAATAGCGATCACAATTCCGTATGTTTTAGTATACTCACGGACAAAGACGAGAGTGATCCTAAAGGAAGAGTTCTAAATTGGGAAAAGGCCAAGTATAACAAAATTCGGCAGGAGCTAGGGAATGTGGATTGGGAGCAGCTGTTTAAGGGTAAATCCACATTTGAAATGTGGGAGTCTTTTAAGGAAAGGTTGATTAGAGTGCAGGACAGACATGTCCCTGTGAAAATGAGGGATAGAAATGGAAAGATTAGGGAACCATGGATGACAGGTGGAATTGTGAGACTAGCTAAAATGAAAAAGGAAGCATATATAAGATCTAGGCGACTTAAAACTGATGAAGCTTTGGAGGAATATTGGGAAAGTAGGACAAATATCAAACGCGCAATAAAGAGGGCTAAAAGGGGTCATGAAATATCTTTGGCTAACAGGGTTAAGGAAAATCCCAAAGCCTTTTATTTGTATATAAGGAGCAAGAGGGTAACTAGAGAAAGGATTAGCCCACTCAAAGACAAAAGAGGGAATTTATGCTTGGAGTCAGAGGAAATGGGTGAAATTCTTAATGAGTACTTTGCATCGTATTCACCAAGGAGAGGGACATGACGGATGTTGAGGTTAGGGATGATGTTTAAATACTCTAGGTCAAGTCGGCATAAGGAAGGGGGAGGTTTTGGGTATTCTAAAAGGCATTAAGGTGGACAAGTCCCCAGGTCCGGATGGGATCTATCCCAGGTTACTGAGGGAAACGAGGGAGGAAATAGCTGGGGCCTTAACAGATATCTTTGCAGCATCCTTGAGCATGGGTGAGGTCCCGGAGGACTGGAGAATTGCTAATGGCGTCCCTTTGTTTAAGAAGGGTAGCAGGGATAATCCAGGGAATTATAGATCTGTGAGCTTGACGTCAGTGGTAGGCAAATTGTTAGAGAAAATGCTGAGGGATAGGATCTATTCACATTTGGAAGAAAATTGACTTATCAGTGATGGGCAGCATGGTTTTGTGCAGGGAAGGTCATGTCATGCAAACCTAATAGAATTCTTTGAGGAAGTGACAAAGTTAATTGATGAGGGAAGGGCTGTAGATGTCATATACATGGACTTCAGTGAGGCATTTGATAAACTTTCCCATGGGAGGTTGATGGAAAAAGTGAGATCGCATGGGGTTCAGGGTATACTAGCTAGATGGATAAAGAACTGGCTGGGCAACAGGAGACAGAGAGTAGTGGTGGAAGGGAGTGTCTCAAAATGGAGAAAGGTGACCATTGGTGTTCCACAGGGATCTGTGCTCGGACCGCTGTTGTTTGTGACATACATAAATGATCTGGACGAAGGTATAGGTGGTCTGATTAGCAAGTTTGCAGATGATACTAAGATTGGTGGAGTTGCAGATAGCGAGGGGGACTGTCAGAGAATACAGCAAAATATAGATAGATTGGAGAGTTGGGCAGAGAAATGGCAGATGGAGGTCAATCCAGGCAAATGCGAGGTGATGCATTTTGGAAGAACCAATTCAAGAGCGGACTATATGGTCAATGGAAGATGTACAGAGAGATCTGGGAGTTCAGGTCCATTGTAGCCTGAAGGTGGAAACGCAGGTCAATAGAGTGGTCAAGAAGGCATACAGCTGAGGGGGGAAGGGGGCGGACAATGACTATGTTTGTTTGTTTATTTAATTTTAATTTATTTTTAAGTTCTTTTGTTGTTCATTGGGGTTGGGGAGGTGGGGGGATGTGATATATGCGTCGATACGGTCTGGGGGTGTTACAGTTATTATGGGTTACTTCGTTGCATTTCATTGTTTGTCGTTATGTTTTATATTTTCTGTAAAAAATTCCAATAAAATTATATTTTAAAAAAAGGCATACAGCACGCTTGCCTTCATCGGATGGCGTATTGATTACAAGAGTCCGCAGGTCATGTTACAGTTGTATAGGACTTTGGTTAGGCAACATTTGGAATACTGCGTGCAGTTCTGGTCGCCATATTACCAGAAGTATGTGGATGCTTTAGAGAGGGTGAAGAGGAGGTTCACCAGGATGTTGCCTGGTATGGATTGTGCTAGCTATGAAGAAAGGTTGAGTAGATTAGGATTGTTTTTGTTGGAAAGATGGAGGTTGAGGGGGGACCTGACTGAGGTCTACAAAATTATGAGAGGTATGGACAGGGTGGATCTAATAGAAACTTACAAGATAATGAATGGCTTGGATAGGATGGACGTAGGGAAGTTGTTTCCATTAGCAGGGGAGACTAGGACGCGGGGGCACAGCCTTAGAATAAAAGGGAGTCACTTTAAAACAGAGATGAGGAGAAATTTCTTCAGCCAGAGAGTGGTAGGTCTGTGGAATTCATTGCCACAGAGTGCGGTGGAGGCCGGGACGTTGAGTGTCTTTAAGACAGAAATTGATAAATTCTTGATTTCTCGAGGAATTAAGGGCTATGGGAGAGAGCGGGTAAATGGAGTTGAAATCAACCATGATTGAATGGTGGAGTGGACTCGATGGGCCGAATGGCCTTACTTCCGCTCCTATGTCTTATGGTCTTATGTATAGCAACAAGCTTCTTCCAAGAGTGGGCGTGTCAATTACAAGGGGTCACGATTTCAAGGCGAGAGGGGGAAAGTTTCAGGGAGATATGCGTGGAAAGTTCTTTACGCAGAGGGTGGTGGGTGCCTGGAACGCATTGCCGGCGGAGGTAGTAGAGGTGGGCACGATAGCGTCATTTAAGATGTATCTCGACAGATACATGAATGGGCAGGGAGCAGAGGGATACAGATCCTCAGAAAATAGGCAACAGTTTTAGATAGAGGATCTGGATCAGCGCAGGCTGGGAGGGCCGAAGGGCCTGTTCCTGTGCTGAAATTTTCTTTGTTCTTTGTTCTCACATCCCAAAGAACGCTTTAATCCATTTACAATATTTTAAAAATGTATTTATTTATTAATTGACAGGATGTGCGCGTCGCTGATTAGGCCAGCATTTATTGCCCTTTTCAAGTTGCCCTTCAGAAGTTAACGCTGAGTTGCCTTTCTGAATCACTGCAGTCCCTGAGATGGAGATACACCCACTGTGCTGTTAGGGAGGCAGTTCCAGGATTTGCCCCAGAAACAATGAAGAAATGCCAATATATTCACAAGTCAGGATGGTAAGTGAATTGGAAGGAAACCTCCAGGTGGTGGGGTTCCCAGGTATCTACTGCTCTTGTCCTTCTAGATAGTAGTGGTCCTGGGTTTGGAAGGTGTTGTTTAAGGAACCTTGGTGAGTTAGTGCAGTGCATCTTGTAGATGGTACACACGTCTGCCACTGTTCGATGGTGGGGGAGGGTTTAAATACTTGTGGAAGGAGGAGCAATCAAGCGGACTGCTTTATCCTGGATGGTGTTGAGCTTCTTGAGTGTTGTTTGAGCTGGACTCATCCAGACAAGGAGAGAGTATTCCATTACATTCCTGACTTGTGCCTTATAGATGGTGGACAGGTTTTTGGGGTGATGCACTATCAATTACGACGAGACGAGAGTAGAGTGTAATCGAGGCTTTATTACGCAGAGATCTGTAGCCTCCCGCAGCTGCTGCCAAAATGGCTGCAGCTCGAAGAGCCCACACATTTATACTCCGCCTACTGGGCGGAGCCAGCAGGCAGGGATCTACCCCTGTACTTGCCTTACCGTAATACACCTCATATGCGATATATACAACTGTGGTGACTACCACATGGGGGAGGTCAGATGAGTTATGCACCATAGGATTCCAGCCTTTGAGCTGTCCCGGTACAGACTAAGCCAGTTCAGTTTCTGATCAATGGTAACCCCCAGGATGTTGATTGTGGGGAATTCAGCAATGGTAATATCATTGGATATCAAGGGCGATGGTTAGATCTTCTCTTGTAGGAGATAGCCATTGCCTGGCACTCATGTGGCGCAAATGTAACTTACGACTCGTCAGCCTAAGCCTGGATATTATCCAGGTCTTGCTGCATTTGGACATGGGCTGCTTCATTATCTGAGGAGTTGTGAATGGTGCTGAACATTGTGCAGTCATCCGCAAACATCCCCATTTCTGACTTTATGATGGAAGCAAGGTCATTGATGAAACAGCTGAAGAAACAGCGCTAGGACACTATCCTGAGGAACTCCTGCAGTGATATCCTGGAGCTAAGATGATTGACCTCCAACCACCTCAACCATCTTCCTTTGTGCCAGGCATGACTCCAACCAGCCGAGAGGTTCCCCCTGATTTCCATTGACTCTAATTTAGCTCGGGTTCCTTGATGACATACTCGGTCAAATGCTGCCCTTATGTTAAGTGCAGTCATTCTATAATAATAAGAATCTTTATTAAAATAATAATAATCGCTTATTGTCACAAGTAGGCTTCACTGAAGTTACTGTGAAAAGCCCCTCGTCGACTGTTAGGGAGGCGCAGATTCGCATCCCAGCCCTAGGTCACTGAGCATGTGGAGTTTGCACATTCTCCCTTGTCTACGTGCATTTCACTCCCACAACCCAAAGATGTGCAGGTTAGGTGGATTGGTCACGCTAAAATTGCCTCTTAATCAGAGAAAAAATAATTGGGTACTCTTAAATTTATTTTTAAAAACACTGCAATGAAGTTACCATGAAAATCCCCTAATCGGCCCACTCCAGCGCCTGTTTGGGTACACTGAGGGAGAATTCAGAAGGTCCAAATTACCTTACAGCACGTCTTTTGGGACTTGGGGGAGGAAACCGGAACATCCGTAGGAAACCCACAGACACGGGGAGAACGTGCAGACTCCGCATAGACAGTGACCCTCACTTCATCTCACTTCTGGCATTCAGCTCTTTTGAACTAAGGCTGTAATAAGGTCAGGAGCTGAGTTACCCTGGTGGAATCCAAAATGAGCATCCGTGAATTATTGCTGAGTTAGTGTCGTTTGATAGCACTGTTGATGATTCCTTCCATCACTTTGCTGATGATGGGAGTGTAGACTGGTAGGGTGATAATTGGCTGGGTTGGAATTGTCTTGTTTCTTGTGTACAGGATACACCTGGGCAATTTTCCACATTGCCGGGTAGATGCCGGTGTTGTAGCTGTACTAGAACATCTTAGCTAGGGGTGCAGTAAGTTATGGAGCACAAGACTTCAGTACTATTACCAGAATATTGTCAGGGCCCATAGTCTTTGCAGTATCCCGTGCCTTCAATAGTTTCTTGGTATCACAGGGAGTGAATCGTATTGGCTAAAGACTGACATCTGTGATGCTGGAGACCTCCGGAGGAGATCAAGATGGATCATCCACTTGGGTCTTCTGGCTTAAGATGGTTGCGATTGCCTCAGCCTTGTCTTTTGCGCATATGCGCTGGGCTCCTCTATTATTGAGGATAGCGATATTTGTGGAGCCTCCTCCTCCAGTGAGTTGTTTAATTGTGCACTACCATTCACGGCTGGATGTGGCAAGACTACAGAGCTTAAATCTGATACGTTCATTGTGGAATCACTTAGCTCAGCCTATTACTTGCTGCTTATGCTGTTTGGCACACAAGTAGTCCTATATTGTAGTTTCACCAGGTTGACACCTCATTTTTCGGTATGCCTGATATTGCTCCTGGCTTGGTGGTAATGGTAGGGTGGAGGATATGCCAGGTTATGAGGTTGCAGATTGTGGTTGAATACAATTCTGCTGCTGCTGATGGCCCACAGCTAGATCTGTTAGCATGGTGGTAGTGCCATACAATACGATGGAGTGTATCTTCAATATGACATGTCACAGAAGTGGTGGGGCAACATCAGAAAGCCCAGGTCTTTATGTCCCAGATTTCAGGTACAAACCTTTCCTCCAAATCCTCAAGTATCTCCAGCTTTTGCTTGTTGGATTTTGATGGACCTAAGTGTATTTCCATCATTTTTTGTTTTATTGCATCATGGCGCTCTTTAACTATTGTATTGAGCATTATGCAATCATCAGTACACAGGCAGTCTTAGGAATGCAAAACTCAGAATGGGCATGTAAAATTTATGAAATATGAAAGCAACCAATGCTCCAAAACAAATAAATCTTCCTTTAGCTTTAATCAACATCAGTAGAGCTTGATTGGCTCAGTTAGTAGCACTGCTGTACTGAGCTACAATCTCCAGGTTCCAGTCCCAAGTCTGGACTTGTTGACCATGGAAGCAGTGTTCATGTGGCTCAAAGTAGGGTGTCAATCAGTCTCTAAAATCCTTCCGTTTCCAAACGGAAAAAGTGTGAAAATATGCAAGACAACTTACCTTCAACTGGCATCTTTACAGAGACGCATCTAGATTGGTTTAGAACTCAATGATCAGTTTTTCCATTGGGTCATGCAGAAAATAAACTCAACATCAAAATCAGCTAACCAAATATGAAAAGTTGAGTGATGATCCCACTCTAAGGACCTCCTTTCGGTTATGGGATTGACACGTACATGTCTATGTGAATTGTTCTCATTGAGTTCTACACATAATTCCCACCTGCTGAATCTCTTCTATTTCTAGTTGCAGCGAGTGTTCTGGAGCTCTTACGGGAGCAGTGGCACTTTGTAATTCAACACTATGCAGACCACAGGCTCTGTAGGTATGAAAGAAAAGAGATGAGGTGTCCTAGCTAATAATCAGCCCCCAATCAAAATCACAGAAAACACATTATCTGGGTATTATCACATTGAGCTTGCTGTGCAAACTGCTGCCAGGTTCCTATTTTACAACGCGAGTCCATTGCAAAAGTACTTTATTGCCAGTACAGCACTTTGGGATGACCTGTGGGTCATGAAAAGCATAATCTAAATGCAAATTGTTCCTTTCTTTTTCTCATGTTCCTATATAGATGAATAAATGTTTCAAGGCTCAAGTTTCTGTAGGTGTATACGCCTGCAGGAATTCAACAACTTCCCTCCATCATAAGATCAAAAGTAGGATGTCCACTTATAATTACACAGTATTCAATATAATTTCTGATTCCTCAAATACTGAGGCAGTCCATGTGCACATGCAACAAGACCTGGATAATGTTCAGACCACAGGCAATGACATAGAAAATAGGTGGAGTAGGCCATTCAGCCCTTCGAGTCGGCACCACCATTTAACATGATCATGCAAATTCAGTATCCCACTCTCGCTTTCTCTCGATGCCCCTTGATCCCTTTAGAGGCAAGGGCCACGTCCAGCTCCCTCTTGAAAATCTCCAACGAACTGACCCCAACAGCTCTCTGTGGTAGAGAATTCCACAAGTTCACAACTCTCTGAGAGAAGAAGTTCTTCCTCCTCAGTCAGCGGCGTGCAGAGGTCTGGTGATGCCCGGGGCAAATCTTGATTATATGCCCCCAAAGACTCAAGTATAAGGCCTAATATACTGAGAAATATTATGAGAAAGGAAAACATTTTGAATATATAAACACAGATGAAACATGAAATAAACGCTTTAAACATAGAACAGTACAGCACAGAACAGGCCCTTCGGCCCTCAATGTTGTGCTGAGCCATGATCACCCTACTCAAACCCACGTATCCACCCTATACCCGTAACCCAACAACCCCCCCCCCCTTAACCTTACTTTTATTAGGACACTACGGGCAATTTAGCATGGCCAATCCACCTAACCCGCACATCTTTGGACTGTGGGAGGAAACCGGAGCACCCGGAGGAAACCCACGCACACAGGGGGAGGACGTGCAGACTCCACACAGACAGTGACCCAGCCGGGAATCGAACCTGGGACCCTGGAGCTGTGAAGCATTTATGCTAACCACCATGCTACCCTGATTTATTCAATTTTAATATTAATCAATCAAATTTATTAAGTTCTTTTCCCCAAATGATACCTCCTGTCACAAAACACCTGAACTACTTCATTTTTTACATCAGCTGTGAGAAATTCTTTTTCAATGCTTATTAAAGCCAGGTTGGTCAGTCGCTCCTGTGACATAGAAGACCTCAGATATGTTTTTATTAATTTCAGTTTTGAAAATGACCTTTCACAGCTTGCGACTGAAAATGCAATTGTAAGCAGTAATCTGTATGAAACACACAGCGTCGGAAAGACATCCCTCCCATACTGCAGTAAAGACTCCAGAGCATCTTTAGGATCAGGGGGAACTCTAGTCCCTCCAGCTCGAAGGAGCATCACAAAATCAATAATTTCGTCATATAACTGAATTGCAACCACATCATTGTCATAATAATTTGCAAAGTCTGAACATTCCTTTTTTAATTTCTCTCTTTCTTGTTCATCTCCACTGATAATTTTGTGCAATTTATATCATAGACTTGCAAATTAGTGGTATCTGTATTCAAATATTAGCATGTTAAGGAATAAATGTCTCCTATTCCGAGATTAAATGCCATAGCAGTCCTCTGATCATCCAGGCTTCACTCTTACTACATCCCACGTAAATATTTCATTAAATATCACCAAAAAACCTATAAAAAACGTAGTTGCACCCGTTCTAGAGCTATTCACTGACCTCTTTATCTTTGCCATCTCTAAGGTATAGGACGGCTGCCTGAGGTTAAATTGCGCTGTAAGTTAGTCAATTTCCCCTTAGCGCTGGAATTCTAGGGATATTGTTCTCTTCTTCAGTCATTTTGCTTTGCAACACGGTAGCATAGTGGTTAGCATCAATGCTTCACAGCTCCAGGGTCCCAGGTTTGGTTCCCAGCTGGGTCACTGTCTGTGCGGAGTCTGCACGTCCTCCTCGTGTGTGCGTGGGTTTCCTCCGGGTGCTCCGGTTTCCTCCCACAGTCCAAAGATGTGCGGGTTAGGTGGATTGGCCATACTAAATTGCCCGTAGTGTCCTAAAAAGTAAGGTTAAGGGGGAGTTGTTGGGTTACGGGTATAGGGTGGATACGTGAGTTTGAGTAGGGTGATCATTGCTCGGCACAACATCGAGGGCCGAAGGGCCTGCTCTGTGCTGTACTGTTCTAAATCTAAATCAATGGGTGAGATGTTATGTCTCAAAAGTTGCGCCTCCCTCCTCTGCAACCCCCATGGAGAAGGATATGAGCAGAACGTCATGGAAATACTGTTATGACCCTTGTGGAAACAACTACAAACAACCCAACTAAGACCAATATACAAGACTTCACTTTTATATTAGCAATCACACCAAAATCAACGTAAATTAAACATGAATTAACAGGAAAATTGCAATAATATGACCGATAAATTACACATAGCAGATACAAAGACATATCTCACACATTTCGGTCAGCTCATTCAGCACGTATCGCTTTCATTTCAGCCACAATATCCTTCAAAACGTTGAACTTCTTCAAATCAAATTCCATCTTCATTTCTCTAAAGCTTTAGCACCAAGTCTCATCAAACTACTTCACCCAATTTCCACAAATATAATTTTCACAGTCAACACATTTCCAGATCCCTTCTTCTTCACAAAACCCTGGTCATGTGGGGCCTGTTTGTGCACTATGCCAGTGCATAAAGGGTCCCCAAATCCAGATATAAAAGCTCTGTTCAAGATCCGAGCTCCAGCAGCTTGCAGTCAAGTCTCTGAGAATCTCCCCTGCACCCTGCTGACCCTGGGCTTTAAGTATAAAGGGTAAGAGGGCAAAAGTTAAGAGGCCATGATGAATTTTTATAAAATACTGGTTCTGTCCCAAATGGGTGCCCCTGGCCCAAATGTCAAATTCTGGGCACGACAGTTTAAAAGTTGACAGCTACAGAGAGGGTGCAGAGAAGAGTTTTAAAATAGATCAAATAAATAAAATAAATAAATGAATAAATAAAACTCACCCATGGTGGCAATGCCGTCCATTCTGGAAAATTCGCGCCCTTTCTGCTCCCTCTCCAGCCTCTGCAGTGCGCAGGCGCGCTCGGGCCGACCGCGGTGCGCAGGCGCGCTCGGGCCGACCGCGGACCGCGGTGCGCAGGCGCGCTCGGGCCGACCGCGGTGCACAGGCGCGCTCGGGCCGACCGCGGTGCGCAGGCGCGCTCGGGCCGACCGCGGTGCGCAGGCGCGCTCGGGCCGACCGCGGCGACCGCGGTGCGCAGGCGCGCTCGGGCCGACCGCGGTGCGCAGGCGCGCTCGGGCCGACCGCGGTGCGCAGGCGCGCTCGGGCCGACCGCGGTGCTGCCCCCATCCAGTCGCTGCCCGGGGCCAGCGCCCCGTCGGCCCCCCCCCTCTGCACGCCGCTGTCCTCAGTTCTGAATGGCTTACCCCTTATTCTTCGGCTGTGACGCCCTAGTTCTGGACGTCCCCAACATCAGGAATATTCTTCCCACATCTAGCCTGTCCAGTCCCATCAGGATTTTGTATGTTTCGATGAGATCCCCTCTCATTCTCCAATGAGTACAAGCCCAGCCCATCCAGTCAATCTTCATATGTCAGTGCTGCCATCCTGGGAATTAGACTGCCGAACCTTCGCTGGACACCCTCAATAGCAAGAATGTTCTTCCTCAAACTAGGAGACCAAAACTGCCACAATGCTCAAGGTGTGGCCTCAGCAAGGCCCTATTCAACTGCAGGAAGACATCCCTACCCCTATACTCAAATCCTCGCCATGAAGGCCAGAATGCCATTAGCTTTCCTCACCGCCTGCTGTAGCTGTATGCCAACCTTCAGCAACTGTTCCACCATGACACCCAGATCTCATTGCACTTTCCATTTTCCTAAAGTACCACCATTCAGATAATAATCTGATTTCCTGTTTTTGCCACCGAAGTGAATAACCTCACATATTATATTGCATTTTCTAAGTATTTGCCCACTCAGCCAGCTTGTCCAAGTCACTCTGCAGCCTCTTTGCATCCTCCTCAAAGCACACACTGCCACCCAGCTTAGTGTCGTCTGCAAATTTGGAGCTATTGCATGTAATTTCTTCGTCCAAATCATTGATGTATATTGTGAACATCTGGGGTCCTAGCACTGAACCCTGTGGTACCCCACTAGTCATTGCCTGTCACTCTGAAAATAATCCGTTTATTCCCACTCTCTGCTTTATGTCTGCAAATCTGTTTATCCACGTCAATACATTACCCCAATACCATGAGTTTAATGTGAAAACTTGTCAAAAGTCTTTTGAAAGTCCAGATACACAACATCCACTGGTTCATCCTTGTCCACTCTAATAGTCATATCCTCAAAAAATTCAGATGATTTGTCAAGCAAGATTTCCCTTTTGTGAATCCATGCTGTCTTGGACCAATCCTGTCCCCACTTTCCAAATGCTCAGTTATTTCATCCTTAATAAATGAGTCTAGCATTTTCCATCTCCAACAAGAGAGAATTTAACCATCTTCCTTTGACGCTCATCAGCATTACCACCACTGTAGCCCCCACTATCAACATCCTGGATAATTACCACAGACCAGGTTTCGGGGATTCGGTGACAGAATTCTCAGCCTCTAACCTGTATTTTAGCCATTATTTATCTGGCTGGTCCTGTTATGTGAACCCCAAATCATGTTCTGTGCTGGATCGATCGCAAGTCACCCGGCTCGCTGGGCAAGATCCAGATCTTTTTATTTAAATGAGCTGCCAGACACCAGATTAAGCCAGCGCCTGGTACTCAATGGCCACGGCTGAGAGACCTCACCAGGGCGCCATTAGGAGTGGTCCACACAAATGTGGACCAGACACAACGGCACCTGGGGAGGTCACCTACACTATTGGATACCCCTGGGTAGTCGGGGACAGGGCAGGGTGACACTCTGGCCAGAGCGTCAGTGCCAAGGTGCCCAGGTGGTAGGTTGCCATGGTCAGGCCCAGGGGTCCTTGCCACTCGAAGGGAGATGAGGGGGGTACCCTGAGGCCTCCCCAAGGTTTGGGGGGGGGGGGGTGAGGGGGGATCATAAATATGGGGAGACGTGAAAGGGGCCGATATTGGGGATGCCGGACAAAATGGCACCCCGATTTGCAAGCTTGCCAGAAGGAACTCACTCTTAAGTGCAGCCTCCACCAAGAGAATCTCACTGAGGCCAAAAAATCCAGCAAAGTGCTGTTGGGTAGCAGGGTGTTTCTGAACCCCCTAAACATGCCCAACAGCGGACTTTAACTTTAACTCCACTGAACTGTGCCCTTAGTTGCAACATTCAATTTGGTGACAATATTCTGCAATTTGTGAAACGTTTTGGGGCAGCATGGTGGCACAGTGGCCCTGCTACCTCAAGGCGCTCAGGACCCTGGTTCAATTCCGACCTTGGGTAACTCCTTGTACGGAGTTTGCACATTCTCTCCATGTCTGTGTGGGTTTCCTCCACATGCTCTGGTTTCATCCCTGTCATAGACTGCACAAGGCTTATGGGGTGGGAGAAATCACTATCCCCTTGATTCTCGCCAAATACAGATCCCCACTAAGGGGTCAGGGAGTAAAGATGGATCATGGTTAAGTTCTACATAAAGTCGGCTGGGATCTGATGTATATAGTAAATACCTTTAAATTATAATTAACCAAAATTGCTTTCTTTATCAACTTGGTTTGGACTCCTTGTGGTCAACAAAACTGGTGACAAGGATGAAACTAGACTACTGTCGACGCTGCTATGCCATCAGGTAAATCACCTCCTTTACTCTGCTGGATTAAGGTTGGAATTTTTTCTTATTTCAAAATGCCTCTGTTTGGAACGTTGCACATATTCGACACAAGCTTAGACAACTAAGAACGCATGTGGTACAGTAATACTGCTGACTGCCTGCGGTGAATGTACTTATGGCGTGATTAAAAGCCTAACAAGCCCTGTAGCTCCGGACACTAAAACCTTTGAGCAACTGGTAACCGTATTTTCACAGCAACTTCATTGCAGTGTTAATGTAAGCCTACTTGTGACACTCAAAAATTATTAAAATTCTTAGTAGGACAGCACTTCAATGCAAGACCATCAATGACAGTGCAGAGATACTGTTTTAATACGGCAGAAAGGATCTGTGTCAAAAACTGAATTTTTGACAAGGCTACATAAAATTTTGTGAATTAGGTATTTTGTGAATTAGGAACTTTCCTTTCAGAAATGCTTTGTGACCATTTGGTCTGCGGTGTAAACAATGTGGCCACTCAGCAGAAATTACGATCCAAACCGTCCCTAGGTTTACAACAGACTCTGCAAATAATGTTCTCCTGTGAAAGCACTGATAGGCATGCTGGAGATCCAGGGGATGGAGGTAAACATCTCTGGATGCGCCTACTCCCGGCGAGCGGCCCCTCCCAGGACTAATCCCCTTCCCAGGACCGAGAGAGAGAGGGGCTAGGTCCGCTGGTCAAATGGGATACCTCCCCGGAATCATAGAGGAAAGCCAGGATGTTGTGGGACATGTGGATGAATGGTTTGAAGGAACACAAGTTTCAGGTCAGCCAGAGATCCAGGCAGGCACCAACCTCGGGCTCGCACTTTCCACCTGGATGAACCAGAAGAGGAAGAATGTATGCAGCTGAATTGTTACTCTATGCAGCAAATCGGGAACATGCACAGAAATCTGGCTGGTGGACAGTAGCTCCCATTAAGATAATTGTGCAGGTTAATGAGTATCGATATGGAGCTAGACACAGCTGTGGTTTCATTTGTTGGAAAGTAGACCTTCGATAGGATAAAGTCAGGGGTGCAGCAATTGATTCTGAGGGACACAGACAAGTGAACCATTGCAGGGACCACTATGACCCCGGTGGTTTACAGGCAACAGTCAGCACATCTCCCATTAATCATTGTCAAAGGACATGGCCCCAGCCTGCTAGGCTGCCATTGGCTGAAATGCCTACATTTGAAATGGTGGAAGATATTCCAAATGGCATCTGGGGCCTGTACGAGGTGCTAGGTAAATACCCTGAGGTTTTTCAGCCCAGGCTGGGGAAAATAAAATGGTCCATGGCAAAAATCCAGGTTGACTTGAACGCACAACCGTGATACTTCAGAGCTCGCCCCATCCCTTAAACCTTGTTGGCAAAGGTCGAGACCAAATTTAGCTGGCTCAAAGGACTTGGGATCATCAAGCCAGTATATTTTGCCAATTGGGCGGCGCAGGTGGTTACAGAGCTAAACCTGATAAGGCAATCTAATTGTGTGGGGATTATAAATTAACAGTTAGCATGGTCTCCCAATTGGTTTGTTACTCTATGCCCCAAATCGGGAACATGCACAGAAATCTGGCTGGTGGACACTCATTTACCAAGCTCGTTATGAGCTATGCATATTTGCAGTTAGAACTGGACCCTGCCTCCCGTTAAGTATGTCACCATAAATACATAGAGGCTTGTACGACTACAGCAGGCTCCCCTTCGGAGTGTTGGCAGCCTCTGCCATATTCCAGAGGAATGGGAAACACACTATTGGGGTTACCGCAAGTGGCAATATATCTAGATGACATGTCGATCACGGGGGCGATTGAACAGGAACATTTAAGTAACTTGGATGAGGTGCTCCGGCGATTCTCGGAGATGGGCATCTGCCTGCGGAGAGAGAAGTGTATCTTACACTCGAGGGAAGTGGGCTACCGAGTAGATCATGAAGGGTTGCACCTGGTCACAGTTATGGTACGAGCCATTCAGCAGGGGGCTTGAACACACCACAGAGCTACAGCCTTTTCTGGGACTTATGGACTATTATGGCAAGTTCATCCAGGCTTAGTGACTATTAGCTACTCTACACCTACTCCTAAAAGGAAACCAGGAATGGGCTGCGAGAAAAGAACAGGAAGAGGCAGCATTGTTCTGCGTACAATCCAGACAGATCGTTGAGGTTCTGCCTCCTCAACCTATTTTCCAGGTCCTCGATCTTAGCCCTCAGGCCTTGCTCCTGTCCTCTACCATCAAACGTTCAGCTTCCAGTGAGGCTGTCTGGTCACTATGTCACAACACAGTCTCCTCCACCACCTTCAACAATTCACCATCCTCCCACACTATCTCCGAGGTCTCTCCCAATGCCTCTTTTATCAGGCCCAATGCATCCTCCATCGACTTTGAGAGTCTCTATCATCTCCCTCCCTTGTCTTTCAAGGTGCTTGCTGAACTGTCTCTCAAATTAGCCGTTACCTCCATCAGCTTATCCACAGTAATAGGTGCAGCCCCACCCGATGAGCTTGCCTCTGACATCTTTGTTCCCAACAGACTCCGCATATTCCCCAGCTCCGCTGAAGGGCTACCGCTCGTAACCTTCTTTCTAGTATTCTTTTTTGCAGACTTTGACATCTTCTTGCAAAGAGCTATGAAATGAGGCGGGTCTGTCCAAAAATTGCCACTGGGAAGAGGGCTAAAAGGGCCAAAAACAGAGGACTCTGGCGGGAGCTACCAGGTACGCAACCTGGCTTCTACATGCCGTGACTGGAAGTCCAAATACCTTTAAGTTACAGTGAACCAAAATTGCTACTTTATCAACTCGGGATTTCATTTCATTTCATTCCTTGTGGTCGACAAAACTCCCACAGTCCAAAGATGTGCAGGTTAGGTTGATTGGCCGTACTAAACAGGTTTTCCCTTCATATCTAAAGAGGTTAGTTGAGGTTACGGGATAAGGTGCGGTAGGGTACACCTTCGGAGGGTCGGTGCAGACTCGATGGGCTGGATGGCCTCTTTCTGCACTGTTGGGACTCTTATGACTTCTATTCTGTGGCTCATCCAGCACTGCGAAAATGTACCAGATAACACCATCCTCACATCCAAGAAGATGAAAAGATATCCTGGTAAAAACTCTGGCCTGCTGAGCTTTCCAAACCCTGATGCCTATTACTGTGTCCAACTTACACTGTCACATCTTCACATGTGAGATGACACTGCAATCTATTTATTTCTTCTTTCAATCCCTGTTTGGAAAAAAAAGTAAGAACATATATTTAACACTAAGTGCACATATTAATTGTTATTCAAGAATTAATACAAGAGCAGGGATGTACTTCTGAGGCTGCATAAGGCTCTGGTCAGACCCCATTTGGAGTATTGTGAGCAGTTTTGGGCCCCGTATCTAAGGAAGGATGTGCTGGCCTTGGAAAGGGTCCAGAGGAGGTTCACAAAAATGATCCCTGGAATGAACAGCTTATCGTATGAGGAACGGTTGAGGACTCTGGGTCTGTACGCGTTGGAATTTAGAAGGATATGGGGGGACCTTATTGAAACTTACAGGATACTGCAAGACCTGGATAGAGTGGACATGGAGAGGATGTTTCCACTTGTAGGAAAAACTAGAACCAGAGGACACCATCTCAGACTAAAGGGACGATCCTTTAAAACAGAGATAAGGAGGAATTTCTTCAGCCAGAGGGTGGTGAATCTGTGGAACTCTTTGCCGCACAAGGCTGTGGAGGCCAAATCACAAAGTGTCTTTAAGTCAGAGATAGATAGGTTCTTGATTAATAAGGGGATCAGGTGTTATGGGGATAAGGCAGGAGAATGAATAAATACTAAATGAATACTTTTCGTCAGTATTCACTCAGGAAAAAGATAATGTTGTGGAGGAGAATGCTGAAACCCAGGCTTTTAGAATAGATGGCATTGAGGTGCGTAGGGAAGAAGTGTTGGCAATTCTGGACAAGGTGAAAATAGATAAGTCCCCGGGGCCTGATGGGATTTATCCTAGGATTCTCTGGGAAGCCAGGGAAGAGATTGCTGAGCCTTTGGCTTTGATTTTTAGGTCATCATTGGCTACAGGAATAGTGCCAGAGGACTGGAGGATCGCAAATGTGGTCCCTTTGTTCAAGAAGGGGAGTAGAGATAACCCCGGTAACTATAGGCCGGTGAGCCTAACGTCTGTTGTGGGTAAAGTATTGGAGAGGATTATAAGAGATACGATTTATAATCATCTAGATAGGAATAATATGATTAGGGATAGTCAGCATGGTTTTGTGAAGGGTAGGTCATGCCTCACAAACCTTATCGAGTTCTTTGAGAAGGTGACTGAACAGGTAGACGAGGGTAGAGCAGTTGATGTGGTGTATATGGATTTCAGTAAAGCGTTTGATAAGGTTCCCCACGGTCGGCTATCGCAGAAAATACGGAGGCTGGGGATTGAGGGTGATTTAGAGATGTGGATCAGAAATTGGCTAGTTGAAATAAGACAGAGGGTGGTGGTTGATGGAAAATGTTCAGAATGGAGTTCAGTTACGAGTGGCGTACCACAAGGATCTGTCTGGGGCCATTGCTGTTTGTCATTTTTATAAATGACCTAGAGGAGGGCACAGAAGGTTGGGTGAGTAAATTTGCAGATGACACTAAAGTCGGTGGAGTTGTAGACAGTGTGGAAGGATGTTGCAGGTTACAGAGGGACATAGATAAGCTGCAGAGCTTGGCTGAGAGGTGGCAAATGGAGTTTAATGTAGAGAAGTGTGAGGTGATTCACTTTGGAAAGAATAACAGGAATGCAGAATATTTGGCTAATGGTAAAATTCTTAGCAGTGTGGATGAGCAGAGGGATATCGGTGTCCATGTACATAGATCCCTGAAAGTTGCCACCAGGTTGATAGGGTTGTGAAGAAGGCCTATGGTGTGTTGGCCTTTATTGGTAGAGGGATTGAGTTCCGGAGCCATGAGGTCATGTTGCAGCTGTACAAAACTCCAGTACGGCCGCATTTGGAGTATTGCGTACAGTTCTGGTCGCCTCATTATAGGAAGGACGTGGAAGCTTTGGAACGGGTGCAGAGGAGATTTACCAGGACGTTGCCTGGTATGGAGGGAAAATCTTATGAGGAAAGGCTGATGGACTTGAGGTTGTTTTCGTTAGAGAGAAGGTTAAGAGGTGACTTAATAGAGGCATACAAAATTATCAGAGGGTTAGATAGGGTGGACAGTGAGAGCCTTCTCCCGAGGATGGAGGTGGCTAGCACGAGGGGACATAGCCTTAAATTGAGGGGTAATAGATATAGGACAGAGGTCAGAGGTAGGTTTTTTACGCAAAGAGTGGTGAGGCCGTGGAATGCCCTACCTGCAACAGTAGTGAACTCGTCAACATTGAGGGCATTTAAAAGTTTATTGGATAAGCCGATCTGGCCCCAGGGGGTTACCCCACGGTGGCCTCGCCAGCGATCGGGGCCCACCGATCGGCGGGCGGGCCTGTGTCGTGGGGGCACTCTTTTCCTTCCGCGTTCGCCACAGTCTTCACGATGGTGGACACGGAAGTGACCCCCTCCCCTGCCGGCCTAACCCCTAAAGGTGCAGAGACTTCCGGGTAGGGGAGAATCCCGCCTTGGTTTTAAATTATTACAATTGCCTGTACTCTAATATTTAAGGTAATAAACTAATACAAGAAAACAGACCACTATCTAGGGTGGCACAACTGCATGATTAATTGGGTGAGATACCAGAAGGGGACAAGCATTTGTGGAACATAAAACATAGGAGCAGGATAGAAAAATCACACCCATCAAGACTACACCAGTATTCAAAATGATCATGGGTGATCTTTGGCTTAACTCTACTTTCCTCACCTACTCCACATATCCCTGGATTCTGAGTTACCAAAAATCTATCCATCTCAGCCTGTAATATGTTAAACGATGGAGCATCCACAACCCCCTGTTATACACAATTCCAATTCCTCATCTCAAGTTTTTTTTTTACGATCACCCTCATCCTAATATGATGCCCCTGTGTTCTATGTTCTCCAGGCAGATGAAATAACCTCGGTGTATCTACCCTATCAAGTCCCTACAGAACCATGTATGATTCAGTAAGATCGCCTCATATTCTTCTGAACTCCAAAGAATATAAACCCAGTTTATTCCGCCTCTCACACAGGACATTCCTCTCATCTCAAGGATCAATCTAGTGACCCACTGCTCTATCGCCTCCATTGCAAGCGCTTCCTTCCTTAAATATGGGAACCAATACTGCATCTGGTATTTCAGGTCTGGTCTCACCAAAACCATGCACAATTGTGGCACAAATTCTTTAACTGTGCACTCCAATCCCCTGTACCCCAAGAACTGTATCCCAGCAAGCCTCAACACTTTTTGAAGAAAACTAATTACAAGATAATTTGCAAAAGAAACTTTAAGAGTTGGAAACTATTACTATTAAAATTAAAAGATGATATTATTTTCAATTATACTATGCAAATCAATTTATTGGATACTCCAGATAATCCTTGAACACCCCGAAAGCCATAAATGAAGCAACAGGGATAGTTCAAGCCTAACAATACTCTTCAGAATTGAAAACAAAGTAAACAGATAAGTTAAAATAAAATGCTAAGAATAGTGTTCGCCACATCCTTGTCTACAAGGATACAGAATTGGCTCGGTTAGAGAAGCCAGAGGGTCGCAGTGGAAGGGTGCATTTCTGAATGGTGTAATACAGGTGGGAAACATACAGTTAATGGCAGAACCCTTGAGAATATTGATAGGAGAGGGATCTGGGTGTACAGGTCCACAGATGGGGAAGGTAGTCAATAAGAAGGTAGTCATTGGATGGGGCATTGAGTATAAAATTTGGCAAGTAATACTGCAGCTTTATAGAACCTTAGTTAGGCTTAGAGAGGGTAGAGAAGAGGGTTATCAGGATGTTGCCTGGTATGGAGGGCATTAGCTATGAGGAGAGGTTGAATAAATTTGTTTTTTCTTACTGAAAAGACACAGGTTGAGGGGTTACCTGATAGAAATCTACAACATTACGAGGGGTATGGACAGAGTGGACAGTCAGATGCTTTTTCCCAGGGTGGAAAAGTCAATTACTAGGGGACATAGGTTTAAGGTGCGAAGGGCAAAGTTTAGAGGAGATGTGCGAGGGAAGTTTTTTACACAGAGGGTAGTGGGTGCCTGGAACTCGCTGCTGGAGGAGGTGATGGCGCAGGTACGATTGACAAATGAATAGGATGGGAATAGAGGGATACGGACCCCAGAAATGTAACAGGTTTTAGGTTAGATGGGCAGCATGGTCGGCACAGGCTTGGAGGGCTGAAGGGCCTGTTCCTGTGCTGTACTTTTCTTTGTTCTTTACCACAGCACCACAGCTCATTTTTTTAAAAATGCAAATTAAAAAAATTTCTACTTGGGATGAATACCAAACTTAAAATAACTTCAGCTAAATCCATTTAGATGAAATCCAACAGTCGGATGAAGCATGAAAAATGTATTTTCTCTTCCTGATCTTGATAGATTAGCAGTGTATGTGCAACATTTTCTAACATTATTTTAGATGATGAGCACAAGTTTGGTTTTTGACCTTCAGCGGTCTGATATGCTGAGCATGTCTCAAATGTTTAAGGATCATTTTCAAAGAAACATTTTTATTTCAGTTTATTTTCTGTGTCTTGGATTATTTTACCTTAATGATATTATTGTATTCATCTACAGTTGATTTCAATTCCTCTGACTGGTTTATTTTCTGTAACATAATGATAGATAGCAGCATCAGATTGTCAAAGAACCTGTATTAGATCATTTCCTTATTAAAACATTTCAGAACATTTGAAATCTTCCCAAACCCAATTCTATTTTTTAAACCTACTCATTCCTACATTGTTCTCTATTCCTTTTTTCTGAATTAATATGTCATATTAGCACTCTTTTCTGCATCTTGCTTCAGAAGTATTCCTGCTAGATGCATTTAACAGTCTTACAATTGATTTATTGACATGTAATATTAAGAAATTTGATAATAATAACTACAGTAATAGAAGTCTATCCTTGGATCCAATATTCAGTTTTACAGATTCCTCTCTATGGGCGTGATTTAACCAGAAAGTTTCTATATGTGGTAGCAAGCTGGAACTGCCGTGAGCTTCCCAGCGCTCAGCCCGGTAAGGCTGTCACTGCTATAAAACGTTAATGAGTCCAGTTAACAAGACCCCACGGGCTTCATCCACAAACGATGGTCCCACCAGATGATTCGCCAGGACCGCACTCGCCTGGCTCCCACTAACAAGGGAAAGCAGCACTTAAACCACTTCTACACAATCAATCTCACACAGCTCTCAGCCAAGCCACCAAAGAGTCCAGCCCCATGATTCATGGATGCCGACCTGAACAGATTACTGGACGCGGTAGAGGCCAGAGGGATGTCCTGTTCCCCCAAGGTTCTCGGAGGATCAGTCACAGGGCAGCCAGTGGCACCTGGGAAGAAGTGGCAGTCAGTTCGGTAAAGTGACCAGGAGGACCAGCACCCAGTGCTGGAAGGTCAATGATCTCCACCGGGCCACATGGTTGAGTTAGCGCCGGACCCCCCCCCCCCCCCCCCCCACCCCCCCACCCCCCCACCCCCCCCAACCAACCACGAGTATGCACATGGCACTGCCCTCGCCAGCATCGTTCCATGCCCCGGCCTACCCATGTCCAACAGTACCGCCCCACCCCGCCCATAGTCCCCATCACCCCCTCCCACCTGCCAAATACAGGCCGTTCCCCTTGCCCCGACCCCAGAGCCCCCAACCGACCCCAACCCCAAGCCTGAAGTGTTGGCTGGTGTAGACATGAGAGATGAACTGATACTTCCAACACTTAAGGGAGGTGGTGTTGCTCTGTTATTTAAGGATGACATCCGGGCAATAGTAAGGGATGACATCGGTGCTATGGAGGATAAGGTTGAATCCATTTGGGTGGAAATCAGGAATAGTAAGGCGAAAAAGTCACTGATAGGAGTAGTCTATCGGCCACCAAATAGTAATGTTATGGTGGGGCAGGCAATAAACAAAGAAATAACTGATGCATGTAGAAATGGTACAGCAGTTATCATGGGGGATTTTAATCTACATGTCGATTGGTTTAACCAGGTCGGTCAAGGCAACCTTGAGGAGGAGTTTATAGAATGTATCCGCGATAGTTTCCTAGAACAGTATGTAATGGAACCTACGAGGGAACAAGCGGTCCTAGATCTTGTCCTGTGTAATGAGACAGGATTGATTCATGATCTCATAGTTAGGGATCCTCTCGGAATGAGCGATCACAATATGGTGGAATTTAAAATACAGATTTTAAATCTGTATTTTAAATTCTCAAGGGTGAGAAAGTAAAATCAAATACTAGTGTTTTGTTTTTAAACAAAGGAGATTACAAGGGGATGAGAGAAGAACTAGCTAAGGTAGACTGGGAGCTAAGACTTTATGGTGGAACAGTTGAGGAACAGTGGAGAACCTTCCAAGCGATTTTTCACAGTGCTCAACAAAAAGGAAGGACGGTAGAAAGAGGGAAAATCGACCGTGGGTATCTAAGGAAATAAGGGAGAGTATCAAATTGAAGGAAAAAGCATATAAAGTGGCAAAGATTGCTGGGAGATTAGAGGACTGGGAAATCTTTAGAGGGCAACAGAAAGCTACTAATTTGCAAGAAGTTTCGAGTGCAGAAGCAGGGATGGGTTGCTGCAATTGTACAGGACATTGGTGAGGCCACGCCTGGAGGATTGTGTGCAGTTTTGGTGTCCTTATCTGAGGAAGGATATTCTTGCTATGGAGGGAGTGCAGCGAAGGTTTACCAGACTGATTCCAGGGATGGTGGGACTGTCATATGAGGAAAGAATGACTAGGTTGGATTGTTCTCACTGGAGTTCAGAAGAATGAGAGGGGATCTCATAGAGACATATAAAGTTCTAACAGGTCAAGACAGGGTAGGTGCAGGGTAGGCTAGATCAGGATGTACTTCTGAGGCTATATAAGGCTCTGGTCAGACCCAATTTGGACTATTGTGAGCAGTTGTGGGCCCCGTATCTAAGGAAAGATGTGCTGGCCCTAGAATGATCCCTAGAATGAAGAACTGGTCGTATGAGGAATAGTTGAGGACTCTGGGTCTGTACCCGTTGGAGTTTAGAAGGATGAGGGGTGATCTTATTGAAACTTACAGGATACGGCGTGGCCTCGATAGAGTGGATGTGGACAGGACGTTTCCACTTGTAGGAAAAAGTAGAAGCAGAGGACACAATCTCAGACTAAAGGGACCATTGTTTAAAACAGAAATAAGGAGGAATTTCTTCAGCCAGACGGTGGTGAATCTGTGGAACTCTGAACAGAAGGCTGTGGAGGCCAAATCACTGAATGTCAAGAAGAAATCAAGAAGGCATACAGCATGCTTGCCTTCATCGGACGGTGTATTGAGTACAAGAGGTGGCAGGTCATGTCACAGTTGTATAGGACTTTGGTTCGGCCACATTTGGAATACTGCGTGCAGTTCTGGTTGCCACATTACCAGAAGGATGTGGATGCTTTGAAGAGGGTGCAGAGGAAGTTCACCAGGATGTTGCCTGGTATGGAGGGTGCTAGCTACGAAGAAAGGTTGAGTGGATTAGGATTGTTTTCGTTGGAAAGACGGAGGTTGAGGGGGGACCTGATTGAGGTCTACAAAATTATGAGAGGTATGGACAGGGTGGATAGCAACAAGCTTTTCCCAAGAGTGGGGGTGTCAGTTACAAGGGGTCACGATTTCAAGGTGAGAGGGGGAAAGTTTAAGGGAGATGTGCATGGAAAGTTTTTTTACGCAGAGGGTGGTGGGTGCCTGGAATGCTTTACCAGCGGAGGTGGTAGAGGAGGGCACGATAGCATCATTTAAGAGGCATCTAGACAGGTATATGAACGGGTGGTAACAGAGGGAAGTAGACCTTGAAAAATAGGAGACAGGTTTAGATAAAGGATCTGGATCGGAGCAGGCTGGGAGGGCCAAAGGGCCTGTTCCTGTGCTGTAATTTTCTTTGTCTATAAAAGAGATAGATAGGTTTTTGATCAATAAGGGGATCAGGGGTTATGGGGAGAAGACAGGAGAATGGGGATGAGAAAAATATCAGCCATGATTGAATGGCGGAGCGGACCCAGTGGGCCGAGTGGCCTAATTGTGCTATGTCTTATGGATGTCAGCGACCCTCCAGGATAGGCAATTGTAGGAGTCCCAAAGGCACAGGAGGTGGCAGCAGCAATGTGTGGCACCAAGGACAACACTGTTAGAGTTGTGATCACAGTGGAGAACCTGGTATAAGACATGAGCGGAGCATGAGCGGAGGTGGCCAAGACGTGGTTCAGCCAGTAACGGCCAGAGCTGAGCACCTCAGCAACATGTCGCAGTCGCTGGGGGGCATGATCCTGTACCAGGTGGAACTTAATGAGGCTTTGTTGGGCATTTTCAGTTTCAGTTGGGCAATGCCAAGGCCCTCCAGAGAATGTCCTGGTTGCTAGGGTTGGTCTCCCAGGCCAATGTGGGCATAGCCGAGGCGCTGCAGGACGTGTCCCATTCTCAGTTAGGCATTTCCATGGACTCCAGAGCATGTCCCAGTCACAGAGGAGCATCGCTGAAGATGCTGCAGACATTGGAGAGTCACCAGGCCTGGCAGAGCCAGATGACATCGGGGCAGCCAGGGCTCAATCCAGCTGCCCCTCTGTCCCGAGGTGAGCGTCAGGGCCCTTTGGGCACTGACCAGGAGGAGGGAGCGCTAGGTGCCAACCTGGAGCCACCCTATGGAATAGCGATGGCAGCCACCGGCTCCCCCGAGATCCATCCCACTGACAGCAACGGGTCCCAGAATCAGCACCCAAAACAGGGCGGTACGGCGGGGCATGTGCCGCCAGCAAGTGCGCTGGGTCCATCCGGCCCCAAAGCCCCCCAGAGGATGCCTGTCAGGGGCATCAAAGGCCACAGGATGCAGTAGGCAGCAGGCTGCTCCCACTTCTGATGAGCAACTGGGGAGACCTTTGCCTTGGAGACCTCGGGTGAGTGCCATTCAGCGCTGGTCTCCACAAATGGGGACCAGACAGACGCCACTCATGGGGCTCTTCCAGGGGTTCGGAGGACTCCAGGTGCATGCCCCTTGGGGCTAACAGTACCCTGGGATTGCTGGTGCCACCCAAGCACCCTTGTACTGCAAACCTAACAACCAGGAACTGCCAGCCTGGCAATGCCACCTGGGTGCCAGTCTGGAACTGCCATGGTGCCCAGGTGCCATTTCCAGCTGGCAGGGGCACTGCCAGGGTGCCAGGTTGGCACTGCCAAGGTGCCACACTGGCATTTATTTCCACAGTGATGGTCGAGGCTGAAGTGGCGGTTGGTGGTAGGGTGTGGCGGTTGGTGGTAGGGTGCGGGGGCCCCTTCCATAGCGCGTTGAGGTTGGAGGGGTTGGGAATTGCTTCGGGGGCTCCAGAGATAGGGTTGCTCCTCCTCTCATGGAGCTCTGCAGTGCACAAAATAGGGCTGTGTGTGGCCTCGGCTGTGCGTTCCCTGCTGAGGCCCCCTAACTAATGCGAGTGCCGCTTTATAGCGTTTTTTTCTCGGCGCTGCAAGCAATGAGAAACATGTCCCCGCTGTGGGACTTTGTTCCCACTTAGTTAAATCGCACCCATAGATTACAAAGTAAGAAGTCTTACAACACCTGATTAAAGTCCAACAGGTTTGTTTGGAATCACTAGCTTTCGAAGCGCAGCTCCTTCATCACTCACCTGATGACTTTAACCTGGTGTTGTAAGATTTCTTACTGTGCCCACCCCAGTCCAACGCCGGCATCTCCACATCATAAGATAACAAAAGCAGGGAAGTCATGTTGGAGTTGGCAACTGGCACAGAATGCCAATTTGCATGCTCAAGGCAACTTCAGTATGCAGAAAGGTGCCCTAGGTGATTAAAAGCTACTCAATGCAGTATAGCACATGGCAGATATCTGGTCCAGATTGAGTACAGCAGATCACAACATGATATTCCACAGTTAGGTCCATCTGATGGGTGTCAAACACTAACCACCAATATACTGAATTTCTGAAATCTACTTCCAGTTGTTAATATACATAGTCTATATCTACTTTAGGAAACCTGATATTATTAGTGACCAATGAGAATGTACATCAATATGAAACAAGACCATGTCATTTTTACACCCACCTCAGTTAGTAAGACATCCTTAACAGAAATGAGTCTGTTGGCTTCGTACACCTGGTTCTTAAAAACAAGAATATTAACATTTTAGATATTCATACAACACTCTAGCAATGTCTTGTAGCAAGAAATTGAATAATGCGAAGTTGAATATCATGGGCTTTCTCCTGATCATTTTTGTGGTTCTTTTGCCAAAGTTATGGACAACTGGGAGCTGTTGACCTTCCTGCACCCTGCCCCCACTCCCACCTACTCCCTTAGAGAAATTCAACCCACATGTTTGTAAAGGAGAGGGACCAATAATTAATTTTTAGTTTTGGCAATCAGAAAATATGATTCATTTGATACTGTGAAATCCTAAATCAGCGGTTAATAAAAAGTGCATTCTGCAATTAATAATAACCTGTTACAACCCCCTGGGCTAGTGCGTGGTCAATTCCAGCCTCACTTGACCTGGAGTCGCAACACAATTGAAATTAATAAATCATTCTTAATAAAACACCCAAAGTCTTTGGCCCTTACCTGCCCAATAACTACAGAACCAGTTTTGTAAATTTAAACACAATTAAGGTTATTAACAACAGTAACTATAATTAAATATGCAACAAATACAGCAGGTTAACTATTATCGAATTCCTAACCCCAGCCCGCAACACTTAAATTCATCCTATCCTCTACTTACACACAAGAAAAACATGGAGGGGAGAAAAGGTGGGTAAAATAATGAGTAAAAGTTAAAAATAAGTGTTTGTTTCAGATGGTTGTTTCTAGCAGACTGCCCTTCAAACCAGGCTTTCAGGTTAAGATTCCTGTCTTCTAGCCTGTAATGATTTTCACTGAGCTTAATTTAGGTCTCTGAAGTTTCAGCTTTTCGGGAGAAAACACAAGGGAGAGAAAGAGGTCGTTGTCTCTCAGCATCCAGGATACAACTCTGCTTTCCTTAGGTCTCTGGAAATCATTCCACGAGGATAGGGCCCAATCACCACTTGTTATCAGATGGTGGTTGGCTTTTAGGCCAATTTCTTGGCCACCAGCCAACCAATCGACCCGGGTCCCACCCCATCTCTCGGTGCCACAAAGTCTGAGTTCCACTGCTCGAAAATCAGCACCATGTACAATGTTGCAACGTTTTGAATTTCTCAGTCTCTCTGCTGATTAAAGATACCCCTCCATTAAACATCCATGGATCAAAATGATAACAACAAAATAGATAAAGGGGAAAATAGGGTATCAACAGGAAGGGCCTTACAAACCACACAAATGATAAGTACCTAGTTTATATCCTCAATCTGCTGCATTTGTTGGCCTCAGCCAGGGAAGCACGACAATATCACAATCATGCCCTCACCTAATATTTATACTTCCAGCAAGAAGCCTGAAATGGAATGGCACTGCATTGTAGTGACTTACAACAAAAAATATTAAAGAAACTGCCAAAAAGATTTTTTTGCACTTTTTAAGTACTTTAGTGACGTACCTTCAGCTCAGCCTTCTCTGATACTAATTCCTCATTTCTCCAATGTGTATAGTCTTTCTCGGCTGTTAATTTCCCATTCTGCATTACATGCAAGAAAAGTTTAATTTTACTTTTTTAATCTACTAGTGCTGTTTCAGATTTCAATCTCAGAGACATCGGGCTGGATTCTCCGCTTTTGGGATTCTCCGTTACGCTGGCAGTGTTTTCCCAACATCGTGGGGTTGCCCACAATGGGAAACCCCATTGGCCGGCTGGCAGGACGGAGAATTCCCCCTGCCGGTGAGGGTGCACCACACCCAGAGAATCCCACCCATCATATCTCTTTTTCTAATTCTCATGTTATATTTATGAGTCATAGGAAACAGAGAGTAGTGGTCAATCCTTCAGACTGAAGGAAGGTTTGTAGTGGTCGGTTTTGGGATCCTTGCTCTTCCTGATGTATATTAATGACCTAGGTCTTAGTGTACAGGGCACAATTTCAAAATTTGGGAGCAATATGAAACTTAGAAGCATTGTAATGAGGGTAGTGTAGAACTTCAAAAGGACATACAACAGGTCAGCAAAACTGGAGGACAATTAGCAGGTGAAATGCAATGCAGAAGAGTGTTAAGTGATTAATTTTGATAGGAATAAAATGAAGAGACAATATAAAGAGTAGAACTCTAAAGAGAATTCAGGAGCAGAGGGATCTAAATGCAGGACAGTTTTAGATAGCAGTTAATAAAGCATACAGTATGCGAAGGCTTTATTAATAGGGACATCAATTACATGGCTGAGTGGAGAACTGATAGCAATATTCAAAATCATGAGGGGTCTGGATAGAGCAGATACCAATAAACACTTCCCAATGGTGGAAGGATCAAGAATGAGAGGACACAGATTGAAAGTGATTGGCAAAACAAGCAATGGCGAGATGAGGAAAATCTTAACACGGCAAAGTTGTTCTGATTTGGAATGTACTGCCTGACAGTGTGGTGGAGCCATGTTCAATTAAGGCATTCAAAGGGGAGTCAGACTGTTATCTGAATAGGAAGAATGTACAGGCTTACAGGAAGGCGGGGGAATGGAACCAGATGAATTGCTTATTCGGAGAGCCAATACAGACGCAATGGGCCAAATGGCTTCCTTCCGTGCTGTAACAACTCTGTGCTTCTATTATGTTGATTCTCTTATTTTTAAATACCTGTCATTTCTGTCATTTATATAATTTCCGTACACAAAAGAACAGGTAATAGCTCTCGATATTGAAGCAATTTTGATAATTAGCTACTTAATAGAGGTATGAAAGTGGTGAAGTGTGACTCATCATAGGACAATAACTGGCCTCCACTGCTTATAGTATACAATACATTGAAAGAGTAGAATTAGATTCAGTACTTTATACAAAGTCAAATGACCCCATTTCAGTTATTCAGTCATTATAAATGTGCATCCTTATTAACAGGTTATGTCGCTAGGTAGTGCAAATCATTGTAGCACACAGCAAGCAATGATTTTATCAGGGTACCCATTATCCCAAGAAATCCACCAGTGGGTTAACTACTAATGTCCATCGCAAGCCTAAAGCTTCACTGGTCAATATACACATTGTGATTCCTACAGCTCTATGCGCTATATGTGGCGACTAGGGGCTTTTCACAGTAACTTGATACTTGTGACAAAAAAAGGTTATTATTATTATAGGATTGGCATTATTAGCAATCTGATAAATAGGGCCAAACCATTTTCTCACCATGCAAGCTTGACACGGGACAATAAAGCTATTGTGCGAGACAATGGCTACCCCAATCAGTTTACTGCTCGCTGTGGATAGCACATACTCATGAATGGGCCTACGGCTGCCACTTTCAGACCTGCAAAATCCCAAGACTACCACAAATTATCGTGGGAGGGTATGGTAACAGCTGAAGCTAGACTGTGAACAATTTTGGTCCCCTTATCGAAGGAAAGATACACTGGCATTGGAGGCAATCCAGAGAGGGTTCATGTCATAATATACACACATGTACATGATGGTGCATAGACACAAACTGACTGACACACTGAAAGACCAATCAACACACAGAACACAGCAGCCAATCACCAGACAGGACACGGCCACTATAAAGCCAGAGGGCACTAGTTTTCCCGCTCATTCGGGATGCAGCCTCTGAGACAGCCAGAGCCCGTAATCAGTAGCACGAACATCTACCATGTGCTAGCAGTATAGTCTGGTCAGGTTAGCCATAGGTCTTCAGTCAACCTAACATAGTGTCGACCCACAGTGCAAGTATGTTTAACAGCTCATAGTTAAATAAAATAGAGTTGTACTTCTACAAGTGTTGGTAGCCTGTCTCTCTCACTGCTCTGGTAAACGCAGTCCTTGCAGACCCAGCATACCCAACACATCAGTTTACTTGGTTGATCCTGGGTATGGAGGGAGTTTCTTATGAGGAGAGGTTAAGTAGGTTGGGTCTGTACTCATTGGAGTTTGGAAGAATGAAATGTGACCTTATTGTGACATATAGGATTCTCAGGGGGCTTGACAGGTTAAATGCTGTGAGGTTGTTTCCACTTGTAGTAAATCTAGGACTAGAGAGCATAATCTCAGAGTAGGGGGTCACCCATTCAAGACAGAGATGAGGAGGAATTTCTTCCCTCAGAGGATAGTAAACCTATGGAATTCTTTACCGTAGAGAGTTGTGGAGGCTGGGTCGTTTATGTTCAAGGTTGAGGTAAGACAAATTTTTAATCAGTAAGGGAATCAAAGATTATGGGGATAAACGGGAAAGTGAAGTTGAGGATTATTATATCAGATCAGTCATGATCTCACTGAATGGCAGAGCAGACTCGATGGGTCAAATGGCCTGCTTCTGCTCCTACACCTTATGGTCTTATGGCTGGATAGAGTGATATGAGTGTGCTGGTCTGGTGTTTGAATATGGTGCCCGGACCTTCAAACCTGTCAGCTGACGGTGGGTGGACAAATAAGTTGCCAGCTCGCCAGGACATTCGAAGGGGAACTTGTTTGTAATTAATTAGGTTCCAAGCGCAGAATCTGGCACAGATCCCAACATTCTGGCCAGCAGGAAGAGCGCCATCAGAACTGCCTGGTGCAGCAATTAGTCTCAAAAATGAAGAACTTCACCCTCTGTGTTATTTGGGCTACAATCGTTATTATTACAAAATAGCATATGTTCTGACCACAGGTGACACACCAATATACATTTGAATGAATCTATCCTTGACCTATCGCATCAGTCTAAGCGGTTACCTCTTCCTGAAGCTGGAAAATCCTCATGCTTAGGTTCTGTTGTTCCTTTTCCTGTTGAAAAAACATTTAATTAAATTACTGTAAAGGGAAATTAACGTTTTCCATTATATTCTATTGCAATACTGTGGTATAATTTTAGTCATATCTGTAAATTTTCTGACTAGACCTTGCGCACCATTCAGTGTCCTTGTTGCGGCCGACTTTGTGTCGGGACGAGAACATCGAATCTTGCGAGAGGCCTCGCACGATCTGGATCTCGCCTTCATTGGGCATGGTCCAGATCTATATATTTAAATGTGTTGACCGGCTCATTTAAATATACATTCACCAGATTCACCCACGCCCAGGAGTCAACGGACGCGACTGGGAGACATCGCAAGGGTGCCGTTTAGTACTGGTTCACACACACGTGTTAAGGCGTAATGGCACCTGAGGGTGTCCCAGGCCAATGGAAACACCCCAAATGGTTGGTGACAGGGCAGGGTGGCACTCTGGCTCTCCCAGTGGCACTGCCAGCCTGCTTAGATTCATGTCTCATTACATTCACCCCCAACCATCTGTTCTGGGCTTGCAAAATCCTACCAACTGTCCTGGCTTGAGACAATTCACACCTCTTTAACCTGTGATTATCCCTCACTCAGTGGCACCATTTGGACCTGTAAAGAGTTAATTACCAGAGAAGACTCACATTTAAAGTATCATCTTGCATCATTGACTTTGTCTAAGAATGTGTTTGTGGAACCTACCTCTTCACCCACCTGATGAAGAAGCTGTGCTTCGAAAGCTAGTGATTCCAAACAAACCTGTTGGACTATAACCTGGTGTTGTAAGACTTCTTACTGTGCCCACCCCAGTCCAACGCCGGCATCTCCACATCACATCAAAGTGCAATTTGAGAAATACCCTATTTTCTCCCTCAAAGGCTAAATCACTCTTTCTGCCAGAGATCCTGCTACATTTCTACAATATCTTCTTCCTGTGGCTTATTTGTGTGATCTGTTCCTTATCTCAGTTTAAGCTGCTCTTTTTGAACAAGTGGTCAGAACACCCGGGCTAGCAAAGAGAAAAAGTATCATTCAGTGTTCAGTTGCCCAATGACTGTCCAGACACTGCTGGAAGAAAGCTTACTACAGGACCAGGTGAGGAAAAGATCAGGTTTGGCTGTTACACCCTTTATTGTTGAAGAACCTGCTGACAATCACTATCAAGTATCATAAGTGTGGGCAACACGGTGGCGCAGTGGGTTAGCCCTGCTGCCTCACGGCGCCGAGGTCCCAGGTTCGATCCCGGCTCTGGGTCACTGTCTGTGTGGAGTTTGCACATTCTCCCCGTGTTTGCGTGGGTTTCGCCCCCACAACCCAAAAGATGTGCAGAGTAGGTGAATTGGCCACGCTAAATTGCCCCTCAATTGAAAAAAAAAAAATGAATTGGGTACTCTAAATTTATTTTTTAAAAAGTATCATAAGTGAAGAATACCTGTTATCTGTCATAACCCCCTTAATCAGTAGAATGGGGAAGGAACCCGTTTTTAGTTAGCCCCAAATAATTTTGAACGTAATCTCGCTTTGTTTTAAAAAATCAATGCTGGCCCTTTTTTTTTGTTTATAGATACATACCAGTTGTCTGTTATGGCTCTGCAACTTGTAATTTCTGTCCTCCAGGTTCTTTGCAATGGATTTCAAATCCTCTAGTTCATTCTCTAGTAACTTTACATGAAGTAATACTTGTTGAGAGCTGCAAGGATTAACAAGAACCATTATTGAGAATATGGTTTGACCTTTAACCGATAGCTTTCATGTAGTTTCCTTAAGATTATGGTGTGGCTTCCTTAGAGTTCTGTTCTACACTGGGGAGTCTTATTCTACAATAATTAAAAAATTCTGCAGATGCTGTAAATCAGAAGAAAATGCTGTAAAGGTTCAGCATGTTTGGCAGCATCTGTAGGGAGAGAAACACAGTAACACAGACACAAAACGCTCATTCTCCTCACTCCACACATCCTGCTAGACCTATTGCGTTTTTCCAGCATTTCCTATTTTTATTTAATTTTATTCTACACTTTGGTGCAGGCCAGGAGCACATATTATTAAATGTTTTTTGTTAAACCCATGAATTTTCATTAAAAGTGGACAGAAAATTCACTGTGACAACACAATATTCCAAAGAAGGAAATCACCCTTTTACATTGACATACACTGAGTAATTCATCATCACTTCATTGCTAAAATCTAAGGGAACTGACACTTTGACCTCCTGACACTTTCTGGTCAAATAAAATTACATTTTTAAAATGCCCTATCTGGTTATAAATCATAGTCATTATTATAGCACACATGGAGGACACTTAGCCGAATAAGTACATGTTGGCATGCTATAGAACAGGAGCTTTCTGCTGCCCGTCCCCCTCTCCAAGTTTTTAATTATTTGTAGTTCTATCCCTCTTCAGTTCTGCAGAAAGATCATATGGACTCGAAACGTTAACTGCTTTTCTCTCTCCACAGATGCTGCTAGACCTGCTGAGTTTATCCAGCATTTTCTGTCGAGCGCTATCAAGATAAGTGAAAAATACCATTCTCATAAAGACAGCAGACCACGAGAACGCAGCCGTTCCATCTCACATCGCAGATGACAATCAAAGCTGATGGTGATATTTAAGCGCAGTTTTCCCCAAAGAGATGTCAGAAACACATTGTCACCTACATTCACGAGAAAAGGATGGGTGGATCCTGGAAATCCCTACCTAACAGCACTGTCACTGTACCTACACAATATGGACTGCAGTGGTTCAAAGAGGTGGCTTATTCTTGAGAGCAATTGAGGGCAATTAGAGTTGTGCAATAAATACTGGCCTAGCCAACGATGTCCACATCTCCTGAGTGTATGTAAATAAATGAAAGCAGTAGCAAGAAATGGATCAAATAAGTTTACTGCAGAAACAGAGAATTGTTACAACACATGAAGCCATTCAGCCCATCATGTCTTTACTGGCTCGCTGAATGCGCAATTCACCGAGTGCCTTCCTCCAACCTTTCCCTGCACATTCCTCCTTTTCAGATAACAGTCGAATCCTCTTTTGAATGCCTCAATTGAACCTTCCCTACCACACTCACAGGCAGTGCACTCCAGGCCTTAAATCACTTGATGCATGAAAAAGCTTTTCCTCATGTCGTTTTTGCTTCTATTGCCAAAACTTGAAGTCTGTGCCCTCTCTCTTTTGTCAGGACTATGCAAAGAAAAAGGTTTGCATGTCAGAGAGATGTTCCAATCCCACATCATTGACAATGTAGTCAGTGATGAGAGATCGACCCATATGGTAGTGGTTCCCATTATACAAATTTTGTTCAGCCTTCTGAGTGTGTCCAATGGGTTTTTTGGATTTTACTTGAGCCCAAATCAATCCCTCAAAAACATTAACTGTGTAAAAATCCACCTGATAGCTTTTACTTAAGTATAAGCATAATATCATTCCATAGTGTCAGCTTTATTCCTCATTCCATTACTCAATTTATGGCAGTGCAATCATGTTTGCTGTTATAAAACTGATTACCACCGAAAACATTTGCCTGACAGCCATTGAAAAAAGTTCAATTATTAAAATCAGGAGCAGAATTTTCCATTCTGGAGATTAAAACAAAGTTGGAACAATTCCCACTGGGTGGCTGGGGAGATTTTTGGGTCAGATCTTCCACTTTCAGCTCATTAATTATGCATCAGCAAGGAACTTGTTGAATCTCGTGGCAGGGTGGGCAGTGATTCGTCGGCCCCACCCGGCCCCAATTACCTCATGGGGTCAAAGTTTCCGGAGCCATATTTAAAAGGCACCTGCACAGACATTCATGCATTACCGGTCAGTGTTTGTTGGACAGATAACATGACCCTCAACCCCACGGTTCAGCCTGGAGGTTTTCTTCCAGGCCGTCCAGAAAAAGCAGGAGGTCCTCCTTCCTCAGGATGGAAGCTAGGAGACTTGCCACCTGATTATGCCTAACAGAGAGGAGGTCACCAGGGAGATCAGCGCCCGTGGCACACAAAAAAAAAATCATCCTACAGTGCAGAGTAAATGAATCTTCTCCTCACTCCAAACACATACATCCTGAAGGGCACCAGGCATTCGAAGGGCTAAATTCCACAGGGGTGTCACAAACTACCAGCAAATTGGACATCAGATGTGAATATCTGCCAGCCATTTTGAGATCACCATCTATAAAAACTCAGGAAATTTAAGAAGGTGATTCAAACGGAAGTTTATTTAAAACCTTAGCAGAAACACGGTAGCACAGTGGTTAGCACAGTTGCTTTACAGCTCCAGGGTCCCAGGTTTGATTCCAGGCTTGGGTCACTGTCTGTGCAGAGTTTGCACTTTAGATATAGAGAAATACAGCATAGAACAGGCCCTTCGGTCCACGATGTTGTGCCGAACTTTTGTCCTTGGTTAATCATAGAAATTTGGATACTAGGGGCAATTTATATTGGCCAGTCCACCCAACCTGCACATCTTTGGACTGTGGGAGGAAACCAGAGTACCCGGAGGAAACCCACGCACACACGGGGAGGATGTGCAGACTCCACACAGACAGTGACCCAAGTCGAAATCGAACTTGGGACCCTGGAGCTGTGAAGCAATTGTGCTATCCACAATGCTACCGTGCTGCCCTTAAGTAGAAATTAATCTACACTCCATTATTCTACCCTATCCATGTACCTATCCAATAGCCGCTTGAAGGTCCCTAACGTTTCCGACTCAACTACTTCCACAGGCAGTGCATTCCATGCCCCCACTACTCTCTGGGTAAAGAACCTACCTCTGACATCCCCCCTATATCTTCCACCATTTACCTTAAATTTATGTCCCCTTGTAATGGTTTGTTCCACCCAGGGAAAAAGTCTCTGACTGTCTACTCTATCTATTCCCCTGATCATCTTATAAACTTCTATCAAGTCGCCCCTCATCCTTCTCCGTTCTAATGAGAAAAGGCCTAGCACCCTCAACCTTTCCTCGTAAGACCTACTCTCCATTCCAGGCAACATCCTGATAAATCTCCTTTGCACCTTTTCCAAAGCTTCCACATCCTTCCTAAAATGAGGTGACCAGAACCGCACGCAGTACTCCAAATGTGGCCTGACCAAGGTTTTGTACAGCTGCATCACCACCTCACGACTCTTAAATTCAATCCCTCTGCTAATGAACGCTAGCACACCATAGGCCTTCTTCACAGCTCTACCCACTTGAGTGGCAACTTTCAAAGATCTATGAACATAGACCCCAAGATCTCTCTGCTCCTCTACATTGCCAAGAACCCTACCGTTAACCCTGTATTCCACATTCATAATTTGTCCTTCCAAAATGGACAACCTCACACTTGTCAGGGTTAAACTCCATCTGCCACTTCTCAGCCCAGCTCTGCATCCTATTTATGTCTCTTTGAAGCCGACAACAACCCTCCTCACTATCCACAACTCCACCAATCTTCGTATCATGTGCAAATTTACTGAACCACCCTTCAACTCCCTCATCCAAGTCGTTAATGAAAATTACAAACAGCAGAGAACCCAGAACTGATCCCTGCGGTACACCACTGGTAACTGGGCTCCAGGCTGAATATTTGCCATCCACCACCACTCTCTGACTTCTATCGGTTAGTCAGTTCGTTATCCAACTGGCCAAATTTCCCACTATCCCATGCCTCCTTACTTTCTGCATAAGCCTACCATGGGGAACCTTATCAAATGCCTTACTAAAATCCATGTACACCAAATCCACTGCTTTACCTTCATCCACATGCTTGGTCACCTCCTCAAAGAAGTCAATAAGACTTGTAAGGCAAGACCTACCCCTCACAAATCCGTGCTGACTATCCCTAATCAAGCAATGTCTTTCCAGATGCTCAGAAATCCTATCCCTCAGTACCCTTTCCATTACTTTGCCTACCACCGAAGTAAGACTAACTGGCCTGTAATTCCCAGGGTTATCCCTATTCCCTTTTTGAACAGGGGCATGACATTCGCCACTCTCCAATCCTCTGGTACCACCCCTGTTGACAGCGAGGACGAAAAGATCATTGCCAACGGCTCTGCAATTTCAATTCTTGCTTCCCATAGAATCCTTGGATATATCCCGTCAGGCCCGGGGGACTTGTCTATCCTCAAGTTTTTCAAAATACCCAACACATCTTCCTTCCTAACAAGTATCTCCTCGAGCTTACCAGTCTGTTTCACACTGTCCTCTCCAACAATATGGCCCCTCGCGTTTGTAAATACTGAAGAAAAATACTTGTTCAAGACCTCTCCTATCTCTTCAGACTCGATACACAATCTCCCGCTACTGTCCTTGATCGGACCTACCCTCGCTCTAGTCATTCTCATATTTCTCACATATGTGTAAAAGACCTTGGGGTTTTCCTTGATCCTACCCGCCAAAGATTTTTCATGCCCCCTCTTAGCTCTCCTAATCCCTTTCTTCGGTTCCCTCCTGGCTGTCATGTATCCCTCCAGCGCCCTGTCTGAACCTTGTTTCCTCAGCCTTACATAAGTCTCCTTCTTCCTCTTAACAAGACATTCAACCTCTCTTGTCAACCATGGTTCCCTCACTCGACCATCTCTTCCCTGCCTGACAGGGACATACATATCAAAAACACGCAGTACCTGTTCCTTGAACAAGTTCCACATTTCACTTGTGTCCTTCCCTGACAGCCTATGTTCCCAACTTATGCACTTCAATTATTGTCTGACAGCATTGTATTTACCCTTCCCCCAATTGTAAACCTTGCCCTGTTGCACGCACCTATCCCTCTCCATTACTAAAGTGATCCCCGTATCTGCGTGGGTTTCCTCCCACAATTCAAAGATGTGCAGGTTAGGTGCATTGGCCGTGCTAAATTGCCCTTAGTGTCCAAAAAGGTTGGGTTGGGTCGGGTTGTAGGGATAGGGTGGGGGTGTGGGTTTAGGTAGGGTGCTATTTCTAAGGGCCGGTGCAGACCCGATGAGCCGAATGGTCTCCTTCTACACTGTAAATTCTATGATTCCATGAAACTGACACTGGAGGCCCTCCAAGTCTGTGTGGTGTGAATTCTTCACAGAGAATGTGGCAAATATGAGCTACCACATCCCTAGACTAGCAAAGGCATCTGTGGCACTGTCTTTCAACCATCTCCATGTATAAGTTGTGTCTTCTGTAGACCCTTTGTCATGTCAAACGTCTATGTGGATTTGGTCCGTCCTTGTCATCATCTGGTTCTTCCTGGGCCTCGCTGGCTCTTCCTAGAATCATAGAATTTACAGTGCAGAAGGAGGCCATTAGGCCCATCGAATCTGCACCGGCCCTTAAAAAGAGCACCCTACTCAAGCCCATGTCTCTACCCTATCCCCGTAACCCCCACTTAACCTTTTTGGACACTAAGGACAATTTAGCATGGCTAATCCACCTAACCCGCACATCTTTGGACTGTGGGAATAAGCCGAGCACCCGGAGGAAACCCACGCAGACACATGGAGAACGTGCAGTCTCCGCACAGACAGTGATCCAAACTGGGAATCGAACCTGGGACCATGGAGCTGTGAAGCAACTGTGCTAACCACTATGCTACCTCTTGTTCCTCAAAGTGAGTGTCTTCCCTGAGCTTTGCCAAGTGGGGACAGGCCCTTCCTCATTCACATCAAAGCAATCAAGAAAATGATGTTGCCTGCAACCTGCATTCAAAAACTCCTCGTTTCTCTGAAAGAATACAATTGAGCCATCAATGTTAATTCCCCTTGATTTGTCTTCACCCATATACAAGGCAGTTATACCTTCTCTAGCTTATCACTTTCCCTTCATCCACACATCACATACCAAGGTCACTGCTTGCAGGATAGTATCAGCCTGGAGGACGACATGGCTAATCTTTCCCCTCAGATACGAATGCACATTCACAACATGGGTGATGCTTGTCTTAGTTCAACTGAATTTGTGGGCTCAGGAGTAGGTTAAGTGAATGAATGTTCCTCTCCTGAAGCAGAGTCCACTGGAATCCTGGGAAGTCAGGCCACTCCCAAGGATGTACGGTACTAGTGGCATCATCTTCTGGTTAGATTCACATGCAGAACAGGATTTCACTTGGTTCTCCAAATCCTAGTCTATAATTAGGCCACCAAACATACAACTTGGCTAGACTTTTAATTCGAGGCACATGGATGAGCCTCATGAATATCATCCATTACTTGCGAATGACGGGGTGAAACGATCACTCTCGGCCCCCACAACATGTAACCATCCTGCACATTTAACTCATCTTTCAGCCTCACATAAGATTTCAACCTCCCATCTTACAGGATAAATGGCCATCCTTGTATCAGAAATCATTCAGCTTGTGACAGAATAGGATCTGTTTAATTTGTTTGGCACTCATTGGAGATTGGGCAAGTCTCTCTGGTCAAAAAAATCTTCTCGGGAAGACACAATACCTGGGTCGGTAAATCCGGTAAAGGGAGACGACTTAATGCGTCCACGTTAGCACTGTCCTTCCCTGCCCTATGCACAATGCTCTACTGATACGCTAACAATGTAAGCACCCAGCGCTGCATTCTTGCTGAGGAATACATTTCAACTCATTAAAAAGGCTCCTCAACGGCTTGTGGTCAGTATGGTGAACAAATGACCATAGGAGGTATAGATGGAATCATTTTAGCGCAAAATTGATAGCTGGACCATCTTTGTCCAACTGTGAACATGCTTTTTCAGCCTTTATCCGCATTCTAGAAGCAAAACTAATGGTTTTTTTGGACCTTCCTCCATTACATGAGAAAGTACTGCCCCACACCAGAGGGCAAGGCATGACATGACAAAATAAGTTTCCTGTCTAGATCAAAATCTAGGGGCAGCACGGTAGCATTGTGGATAGCACAATTGCTTCACAGCTCCAGGGTCCCAGGTGCGATTCCTGGCTTGGGTCACTGGCTGTGTGGAGTCTGCACATTCTCCCCGTGTGTGCGTGGGTTTCCTTAATCGCTGAAACTTTCTTTTACACAGGAGTTAAGCATTGTGTAGTAAATCTGTGGCCAAGGTACTCCACGCTTGGTGCCTGAAAAATGCACTTGCTTTGTTTCAGACGCAGTCCCGCCTCTGAAAACCTCTTTAAAACTAGATCCAGGTTGCTGAGGTGCTCCTCCTCAACTTACCCCAAATTTTAATGTGATCAAAGCAGACTGCAGCATGAGGAAAGCCTTGGAACTAGTTGTCCATCACCCTTTAGAAGATCGCCAGACTGGAGGATGGCAAAAACCAAACGATAATCCTAGAAGAACCCTTTTATGTGTGTTGATGGTCATGCGCTGCTTCGACTAGCAAGAACTGTTGATACGCCTGGCTCATGTCCAGTTTTGAAAATGTCTCGCCTCTAGCAAGGGTTGAAAACAGATCATCTACCTCGGCAACAGGTAGGAATCCAGCTTGGAAACCTGATAAATGGTAAATCTGTAATCCCCACATATGCGCACAGAGCCATCACTTTTAAGAAAGGAACAATTGGAGCTGTCCAATGTGAAAACTGAATGGACTCAATGATTCCTAGCCTTTGCAGCCATCCAACTCCTCCTCCACTTTGACATTCATTTTTTTCTTTGCCCCTTACACACTCAGGAGAATTGAACGCTTTCTAGTCTCATCTGTGATCCCATTTGCCAAGAAAATGTTTCAACCTTTCCCGGATACAGTCCAGTTCTCTTTTTCATTCACAAACTCACTGATAGATCCAAATATAACCATAGTGCTGCGAACTTGTCTTCTGTCAGTAAACTTAGCAAAGCTTCATGTTGAACGTGCTGAAACTCAAATGTTTTTATCCTCATTGCCAAAAAGATGTGGTTACTTGACCACAAAACGGTAGTTGAAACACGTTAATCTTAAAGTTAAAGTTATCTGTCTTTAATATATAAAATAATGAAGTTTAAAATACAGTATGGATTCAGAAATGAGAGCATTTAGTTAAACATCAAAATAACAGTAAAAGAATAGAATTAGAAATAATGGCAGGTAAATACGAGTATACACAACAACTAATGATGACACAGCACTTACTGATGACATCAGCAGTGGATTTTAAAAAAGACGCAGAATAATAACTATAACAGCAAGAAACTGACTCCAAATTTAGTGTCACCATCTGTCATGTTTCCCTCCGCTGACAGCAGAAGATTCCACTCCAGGTTTGTATATAGTAAAGTTAGACTGCATTTTAAACTAACACAAACATTTGCAATTCTGATGGTTACACATGTATTTTATATTGGTATTTTCTTACATTAGGCAGAGGATTTTCTCACACTTGCATAGCACAGGCTTTAATAGAAATTTTATTTCAAGCTACCTTTTGAGTTTATTTTTCAGATCAAAGATTTCCTCAGTCAGACGTACATTTGCTTCCTCACATCCCTCTACTGATCTTTGTAGTTTTGCATTTTGATCCACCAACTTCTTGTTCGTGTATTCCAGACGCTCAATGTCATTGATTAGCTCAGTTGTTTCTCTTGAAAAGAAAAGGTACATTTAAAATTGATTTCAAAGACAATGTTTAAAGACTCTCACCCCCATATCAGGATTTGTGTTATCGTTGAATATGAATATTTCACTTCCAATTTTCTCCTTTCAGCTCATTGCCGAAACTGAATTCCTTAATAGGGTCTATTCCCATGCAACATATTTGCTTCCAGTATTTTATTAATGAGGTTGTTTTACTTAGTCAATATTAATTGAACAAATTAATAAAAGGTAGCAAATAGAGTAGATTATTAGAATGCAATGCCATGTCTAGAGTGGTTGGGTTGAAGATGGAGCCCTGTCCATTTGTGGCTGTGTTTGGGGTATCGGAAGATCCAGAGCTCTTCACAGGAGAGGAACCGACGCCCCATTTGGCAGGAACGGATAGAGGCTTTGCACATTCTAAGAGCTCAGGAGGCCTGAGAATGGTAAGTTGAATAGCATTTATTTAGTTAATGTACAGGCCACATGGCTTACAACTCAAAGATCTTTTGCCGCCCCCCCCCCCCCCCCCAAAAGGGAAGATTCACCCACGATGGATTGTTCAGGGGGCCTCTTTTGCAGTTTCGTACATGGCTGTGCTGCTACCAGCTGTGGGGCCAGTTAGGGGGGGTGTATATTGTGCTGGGGTATGCCTTTTTCATGTATAAAGATGAAGAGGCAATGTTGTGGGCCCATCTCCGATTACGACGTCTTCCCAGTGTACGGAGGGTTCTGTGTCCATAATCAAAGTCCATAATCCATGTCCTGCTGGTCCAGGCATAGGATGGCAGACAGGGTTGTCAAGGCACAGACCATCGTGGCTTCTTCCGAGGCAGGTTCCCTGCACTTGAGATGGTCCACGTGTTTCCGCACGGTCCTTTCCCTAGTCCTGACCATGTAAGGCATTGGCCTCATTTTCTCCACTACACTCATTGGGCATCGTTCCCAAAATTTTGAACTGATACTGTCCCCTGGTTTAAAACCTGTGTTGGTGATCGTGGTACCTTTTCTAGAGGCCTTGCTTCATTTCTACCTTTCCACCTCAGCACGGGAACATTAAACACAGGAAGGTCCATAGACAATGGCCCATTAGAAATTCTGCCAACACTCCAGTGGTAGAAGACATTTGGTGCACATCCAGCCATTTTTAGTGGGTGTCTATATGGATCTCATAAATGGCACAACGAAGTCGGCATGCAAGCGCACCAAGGGGAACATGGCCATTCCCAAGGGTGGTGCGGGGCTGATAGAGGGAGCTTCTGGTGCTCCTGGCAAGCTGCACATTGCTATAGCATTCAATCGATTACGCCATCAAATCCTGGCCACCATGCATAGCTCCTCATGTGCCTTTTCATCTTTGAAATACCCAGGTGTCCACTATGCAAATCTTGTAAGATCATGCACCGTCCCGGTCGCAGGATGACCACAAAGAACTCCCAAAAGGAATTGCTTCATAAGATAGGCCCGCAGCTCACCTGGGGGACCTCCTTGTAACCCGCAGTGCAGGATGATGTGGCATAATTTCGTCTGCACAGGATCCTTTTGGGTCCATGTGAAGATTTGTGCAGCTGTCACAGATAGGGTGTCCATGAAGTTCAACGTTAATACAACTTTGTCAGTTATTGGCGGAGACGGGGGGCTGCTTACAGGCAGTGGAAATTGGCTGAGGGTATCTGCCTGTGCAATCTGTGCTCCTGCTCAATGTTCAAATGTATATTCATAAGCTGCCAACAGCAGTGCCCAGCTTTTGATTTGGGCTGAGGCTATCGGTGGAATTATCACATTTCCCTTAGAGGCCGAGTAAGCACATGGTCCGTGGTCACTGGAAAATGACGGCCATATATTAGCGCAATTTTTTTTACCGCTTATATCACCGCCAGTCCTTTTTTCTTTTTCTGCACTCTACATTGGACAGGGTTCAGGACACATATGCTGACAATCTGACCCATCTGTGAACAACACTGTTCCAATGCCATATGGGAAGGCGTCGCATGTGGGGACAGGTGGTCTTGACAGATTGTACTGTGTCAATAGTTTAGGGGCTGATTTAGCTCAGCGGGCTAGACAGCTGGTTTGTGATGCAGAACAAGGTCACCAGCGCGGGTTCAATTCCCGTATCAGCTGAGAATTCTGAATTCTCCCTGCGTACCCGAACAAGTGCCGGAATGTGGCGACTAGGGGCTTTGTACAGTAACTTCATTGCGATGTTAATGTAAGCCTACTTGTAACAATAAAGAGTATTTATTTATTTATTTAGATAACAGGAACTGCTGTTTCACTCTGGACAACTCTTCCTCCTGTCGCACTTTCCAGGCCCATTTTTATTTTTTCTTCATTAGTGCACACAGGGGCGCCAACAGGGTAGCCAGGTTTGGGATAAACTTCTCATAATAATTTACGAGCCCCAAAAACAACCTCAATTCTATTGTATTTTTGGGTGTCAGAGCTTTTTCGTCCACTGGGTGTAACCCGTCCTTATCGACAGTATGTGACTACTTTTCCCTTGAACATGCTCTTGCCTCTCTTCAGACATTCATCTACATGGACCAGAGGATCTCTAAGTGGCCCAGGTGCTCCTTCTCAGTGGCTCCTGTCATGAGCTACTCGCTGAAAAATCACACACGCTGGTGACACCTCGAAAGGAAGCCAGATTGGTACAACCCTCTGTGGATGTTGATGGTAATATACTTCTCTGATGCCACGTCTAAATCCAACTGGAAGGACACATGGCTCATGCCGAGCTTCGTGAACAAGTGGCCCCTGGATAATTTCACGTACAGGTCTTTCATCTACACGCAGCATGGGGTAGCGGTCCAAGCGGGAGGTCCTATTCACCATCATTTTATAATCACCACACAGGCAGACTGATTTATCTGGTTTCAATACCGGGACCACTGGTGTGGCCCACTCCATGAACTGGACTGGGCATATGAATCCCAAGCTCTTTAGTTATATAAAGTAGTCTATTTTTGTAAACAGGGCATGTGTTTCCAATCGGGCCCTGAAGTTGGGCCTCCGGATCAACATAAACTTTCACCCGGCCCCCTTTATTTTTCCTAGGCCCTCCTGGAAAAGCTAAGGATACTTTCTAAGACCTTCATATAAACTGCCAGTGCCTAACCGGAAGATCTGTTGCTAGTTCAGATGGAGTTTCTCTAACCAATCATGGCCAAGAAGACGGGGTCCTGGCCCTTGCACCATTACCAGTGGTAGCCTAACTGTCTGTTGACTGTGGGTGACTGAGGTCACCGTGGTACTTCAGATCGCCAACGGCTCCCTGGTATATGCTGTCAGTGGGGCCTTTGTATCACTCAAGGCCAGGGGAAAAAATCCCATACGGAGCCTAAGGAGAGTCCAATAATAGAGACAACAGGCTGTATCCATTTCCATGTCTAGAGGGTGACTGTTGACTTGAGGTTTTATCCTAATTGTGGATACTTTGGGGGTCGTGATGTCATTCAGCTGCATCAGGTCTTCCTCCTCGGGAGGGTCCCAGGTCCTGGTTCAGTGTCACCTGGCCAGGGTGACGTGTTCTGGTGACCTCAACCGCTGCAAGTCCTGTGACAAGTGCAGCACTGTTGTGGGTAACCCTCACCATCCTCCGGGAAGATATCCTGTCAGACCACGGTGGCCCTTGGCCATGGCGTCTGTTTGCGATATTGTACTGCCGGTTGTTGATTTGGTGGTGACTGAGTCACGCGAGCACAGTCACTTGAGGGTGTCATTCTTTGGAATGAGGGCCACCCCAAACTGTGTACGCCATAATCAACGAAACCCTGGAGCTCCTCGCAGGAGAGAGTCAGTTCTATGGCCCTTTTCAGGTCCTAGGCCAGCTCCGCTAATAGTTTTCTCTGGGTTGCCATATTGTTGATTCCACACATCAAATGATCTCTTAACATCTCAGGGAGGGATGGACCAAGTCATAGTGTTCTGCAATATTACAAAGCTGCGTTAAGGAATTCCATCACCGACTATCCAGGGGTTCGTCCAGCCATATTGAACTGGTACCTTTACATTACAGGTGGCTTGGGGTCATTGTGATTCACAACAAGTTCCAAGAGCTCAGTGAACATTGAGTTCAGGGCTGCGAGGCAGGGAAGGCTCTTGATTACGCTGAATGTCAGGACCCCACAGGCGCTCAGGAGTATTAACTTCTGTCAGCCTTCTCCATTGATACCATTTGCCTCGAAGAATCACCCCATCTGCTCAGTACACTGGGCCCAATCTATGCATGTGTCAAAGGTCTCTAGCCTCCTGAAAAGCAGCATTTTTAAAATCCCATTGACCTCACTCCCATGGTGCGGTAAGGACAGCTAGAATCTCAGCTGCTGTATCTTTCCTCGACACCAGTATAAAAGCACAGGAGGCCCGAGAAAGTAAGTTAAATAACATTTATTTAGTTAACGTAAATGACGCAACGCAATTTACAACTCAAGTCCCAGTCGAACTACCGGAAGTGCTGGTCCCAGTCTGGGCCAGCTTTTAAAGGGCAAGTTTATGAGCCCCAGCAGGGCGGGCCTCCACCCACTAACAGGGGTGAGGGTTATTACTCACATCAAGGGCTGGATGCCCCTGGTGTGGGGACGGGGCTTCAGTATCAAGCACATGATTTAGAGGCGGCTGTGGAGGGAGGGAGGGGGGGGGGGGGGGGGGGGGGGGGGGAGTTGGATGGGGGGTAGGAGTTGGATGGGGGGGGAATGGTCAAAGTAGCTGAGCTGTCAAACTCAGGATGACCACGTAATTTGGGGAGTTTGGATGGTCAAGAGAAGCATCACCTTGCTGACCGTCGCTGTCTCTCTCACACCCCTCACCAGAGAAATGGCATTTGAACTTTGCCTACTTTGCAAGCTATCTATGCTGCCATAGCAGATGCAGTGACGAGAGCACCAGGACAGGGAAGACCTTGCATGACGGGAACCTGCCGCAGAACAATAGGGGCCTGCCCGTAAGGCTCACCTCAGTCTCCCTTCGCTCTGCCATGAAAGCACCACATTCAACAGCCTCCTCACATTTGAGGGCAAATGCCTGCCCTTTTCAAACCCTGTCTGGCTCTCCCCAATCAACTTTGGAAGGTAGGTACCCTCCAACCTGAACGCTGGCACATTTGCCAATATCCTGGCATCTACTTTCTGATATATGGACCATATCTCACCGTATCCTTGTCCTTCTTAACCAACAACGAGATGGGGACCTGCCCTGTCCTTTTCAGCAAGATACCCCTATCCATCACGTCCTCGAACATTTCCGCTATCAATGGCACCAGCCAGTGAGTGCGGCTGGGACCTATCCACCCTCTGCTCCAGCTCTGTGTTAGAAATCCACCCCCCCCCCCCCCCCCCCCCCCCCCCCCGCCCCCCGCCCCACTATCAACGCACGGGTATCCAGATCTGGAATGGCACACAACGGTCTCTTCACAAACCCCACATCATCCTAATTGGGAGCATATGCTCTCATCAGCACCACCAGTCTCCCCTCCAATGCACCCGTAAAACATCCGGTTCGGATGCCTGACCCACAAACGAGCAGGGTACAACACCCCAAACTTCACCCCACCCTTGTAGGGGGCAGCCTTGATGCAATTATACCCGGCCAGTTCCACTCCCAAGTCTTGGTAGATCCTCAGCTCGTTACCTTCCCAAGTGCACTTTCTTGTCTGCGTCGCCCATCTCAAAATCTTCTCAAGAGTGATGCAGCCGTGCCACGAAAACCCTTGGAGCCTCCCCCACCTTCGGCCTCCTCCTCAGCGCCCTGAGCGCTCGATCCACCTCGGTGGGACGGTTAAAGACCCCCTCCCTCGCCAACTTCTCAAACATGTTCAGCACATATTTTGTGGCCTGCTTTCCCTCGATCCCTTCAGGCAGCCCCACAATCCATAGGTTCTGCCTCCTTGACCAATTCTCGAGGCCTTCCCTTATCCCTCAACCTCCATCGAGGCCAACAATTCCTCTTATTTGCCTACCTACCCCTCCACTTTCTGGAGCACCAGGTCCTGCACCTCCAACCTCTGCTCCACTCTCTCAATGGGTTGGCAACGCTGCCCCAGCACGCTCTGCCATCTTTCTTGTGTTGCATCTTGCATAACGTCTCGCTCAAGCTGCTGCCTCCTTCTCATTACATTTCTGGTCAAGCCATAAACCAGACTCACTGACAGAGCATACTATCGTTCAGTGCTCATGCACCTTTCACCATTCAGCATCCCTTAATTGAAAAGATCATAGAATTCCACCTTTAGCGGGAACCACCAAATATGCGACCACTCACTCCATGGCCGCCTTCGAAGTCCGAAGTTATGCACTTTGGTAGGAAGAATAAAGAAGCTGAATATTATTTAATTGGAGAAAGACTACAGAACATTGCAGCACTTAGGGATTGGAGAGTCCTCATGCAGTAATTGGTTCTTCCCCAGTTAATTATTCTTCCTCTGCATTGCCTCTTTTCTTTGATGTCGACTCTCCCCCAATTGATTATCATAGAATTTACAGTGCAGAAAGAGGCCATTTGGCCCATCGAGTCTGCACCGACTCTTGGAAAGAGCACCCCACCCAAGGCCAACACCTCCACCCTATCCCCATAACCCAGTAACCCCACCCAACACTAAAGGCAATTTTGGACACTAAGGGCAATTTATCATGGCCAATCCACCTAACCTGCACATCTTTGGACTGTGGGAGGAAACCGGAGCACTCGGAGGAAACCCATGCACACATGGGGAGGATGTGCAGACTCCGCACAGACAGTGACCCAAGCAGGAATCGAACCTGGGACCCTGGAGCTGTGAAGCAATTGTGCTATCCACAATGCTATTGTGCTGCCCTCTTTAAAAGGAGCCGACTTCAATGGGGCAAGGGGCTGAGCCAGTTAGACTGGAACAAAAGATTGGTATGAAAAACTGTTGATGAACAATAGGTTACCTTCAAAATAGAAATGGCTCAGGCACAGTTAAAGTTTGTTCCCTTAAAAGGAAAATGCAGAAAAAGCAAATCCAGAACACTTTGTGCTTTTGACAGGTGACTGGTAGAAAACGAAGCAGAATACAGAAGATTCAGAGGGGAGGTGAAAAATCACATTAGAGAAGTGAAGAGGGATTATGAGAAAAAGCTGGCAGCCAACAAAAAGGGGAATACAAAAATACAAAAATATTAAATGAACACTTTGCATCCGTCTTTACCAAGGAGGTGGATGCTACAGAGGCCATGGTGGCAGATGAGGAAACCCTGTGCCCAGAAGAGTTCAAAACTGATAAGAAGAAAGCGTTAAATAGACTGTCGGTACTTAAAGTTGACAAGGTATCAGGACTGGATGACATGCATGCAAGGAAATTTAACAAAGTGAGAATGGGGTGCTAGCCATAATAATAATTATTATTATCTCCCCGTCTTCTCCAGACTTAAAGTCCAACGAGTTTATTTGGGATCACTCGCTTTCGGAACGCAGCTCCTTCATCTGGTGAGAGCTGGGGGGCATAGAGGACTAGAGAGTTGCAAAAATTATGTCTTTGTTCGAAAAAGATTGTAAGGATAGCCACAGGAATTACAGAAAGTCAGTTTAACATCAGCGGTGGGCAAGCTTCCAGAAACAATTATTCGGGATAGAATAGCAGTCAGATGGAAAAATGTGGGTTGATTAGAAAGGGCCAGCATGGATTTCTCGTTATAGTTCAAGGAACAGTAGCAACATGGATACAAAATTGGCTGAATAATAGGAAGCAGAGAGTAATGGTCAATAGATATTTTTTGGGCAGGAGGAAGGGTTGTAGTGGTATTCCCCAGGGGTTGGTATTAGGTCCTAAACAAGTATCCCTACAGTGCAGAAGAAAGCTATTTGGCTCATCAAGTCTGTAATGACCCTCTGAAAGAACACCCTACCCAGGCCCACTCCTCCGCCCAATCCCTGTAACCCGACCTAACCTTTGGACACTAAGGGACAAATTTAGCATGGCCATTCCACCTAACCCAATATAGGAAAATGCTTACTGATCTATATCTTAGTGTGCAGGGAACAATTTCAAAGTTTGCAGATGACACAAAACTTGTGTTTCTAGAGCATATAGGAAAAGGGTAGTAAAGTCGAAATTCTGCCGTGATCTTAACATGTTTGATCAGACTCGAAGGGTCACATGGCCTGATCCTGTCCCTATTCATATGTTGTCCATGGGCATTTGAGAATGAACTACACATTGTGGCATACGAAGAGAGTAAAATCTAATTTGCAGCAAAGAAACACCAGTATTAAATGAGGACTGTAACTAAAAGCTTACTCAACTTAATGTGTTTGCTGAGCTCCTTCTGGTGTTGCTTTCATACCAGTGGGGTTGTTAGATGTGGCAGTTACTGGTATAGCCACTTCATGCCATTTGGCCATCACTGCAGCTTTTCCTCCTCTGCTGCAGTCTGACAGCAAGAATTCCACTGCGTCGCTGAAAATCTGAGGCCCTCTGCCCTCAAAACATTGACTGACATTTTCTTGTTTTCCAATTTAATTTAGGAGCAAAATGGTTGCACAACAGTTTGAAGTTACTATAGCCACATCAATGCTGCAGCAGAACATGATTTCTTCCTCCCGGGTTACCAACAGATGGTGCTAATAGTTTCAACAACTCAGGGTAATTAGTGAGAACAGGCCAGAAAGAAAGATTGGGCAGCAGTCACAATTTCCTTTTAAGTCTTTGGACCATAGACACATTTACTCAGTCAATTATTAAAATGAAACTTTCACAAAAACAAATTGTGAGATAATGAGCACGATTCAGCAGACTTTCAAGTCTGCCTTTGGGCAGGTTTGGCAGGGTGTTTCCCGGCGGCTGCAGCATTAAGATTCACCCTTCTATCCACTGCCACATTGCTGCTTTTTTGGGTGTTATGACACCCTGGGCAAATGCATAGTCAATTCCAGCCCCACTTATCTCAGAGACACAACACTAGTGAATTATCCAATAATTCATATAAAAATACCCAAAGTCTGTGGTCCTTGGCTACCCAATAATTACAGTCACTTGGTTTGTAAATGTAAACACAATTATTGTTTATTTATAACAAGAATTGTAATGAACTGTGCAGCAAATGCAATTGATTAACTATTAACAAATTCCTAACTTCCCACTTTAACCCCCCCCCCCCCCCCCGACCCCCACCCTCAACACACACAGGCCAAACAAAGAGGGTTGGAAAAAGATAAAAATAATAAGGAAAAAGAGTCTTTGTTTCAGGTAATTGATTTTAGCACAACTTCTTTCACAGTAAGCTTGCAAGTTAAAGTCCCTGACAGCAGCCTGTCATAGTCTTCTCTGAAGATTCATTCATCCAGGTTTTCAGATTTGAATTTGTTTATTGTCACATGTACAGTGAAAAGTAATTTTCTGCGAGCAGTTCAACAGGTCATTAAGTACACGAAAAATAAAAATAAAATAAATAATAGGGCAACACAAGGTACACAATGTAACGACATACACACCGGCATCGGGTGAAGCATACAGGGATTTGGATTTGTTTATTGTCACGTGTACCAAGGTACAGTGAAAAGTATTTTTCTGCGAGCAGCTTAACAGATCATTAAGTACATGAAAAGAAAAAGGAAATAAAAGAAAATACATAATAGGGTAACACGAGGTATACAATGTAACTACATAAGCACCGGCATCGGATGAAGCATACAGGGGTTTAGTGTTAATGAGGTCAGTCCATAAGAGGGTCGTTCAGGAATCTGGTAACAGAAGGAAAGAAGCTGCTTTTGAGTCTGTTCGTGCGTGTTCTCAGACTTTTGGATCTCCTGCCCGATGGAAGAAGTTGGAAGAGTGAGTAAGCCTGGTGGGAGGGGGTCTTTGATTATGCTGCCCGCTTTCTCCCGGCAGCGGGAGGTGTAGATGGAGTCAGTTGATGGGAGGCAGGTTTGTGTGATGGACTGGGCGGTATTCACGACTCTCTGAAGTTTCTTGAGGTCTTGGGCCGAGCAGTTGCCATACCAGGCTGTGATGTAGCCAGATAGGATGCTTTCTATAGTGCATCTGTAAAAGTTGGTAAGAGTTAATGTGGACATGCCAAATTTCCTTAGTTTCCTGAGGAAGTATAGGCGCTGTTGTGCTTTCTTGGTGGTAGCGTCGACGTGGGTGGACCAGGACAGATGTTTAGAGTTGTTTAACCCATGGAATTTGAAACTGCTACCCATCTCCACCTTGGCCCCGTTGATACTGACAGGGGTGTGGACAGTATTTTGCTTCTTGAAGTCAATGACCAGCTCTTTAGTTTTGCTGGCATTGAGGGATAGATCGTTGTCACTGCACCACTCCACTGGGTTCTCTATTTCCCTCCTGTATTCTGAATCGTCGTTATTTAAGTTCCGGCCCACTATTGTTGTATTGTCAGCAAACATGCAGATGGAGTTGGAACCAAATTTTGCCACATAGCCGTGTGTGTACAGGGAGTATAGTAGGGGGCTAAGTACGCAGCTTTGCGGGCCCCGGTATTGAGGACTATTGTGGAGGAGGTGTTGTTCATTCTTACCGATTGTGGTATGTGCATCAGAAACCCGAGTAACCAGTTGCACAGTGAGGAGCCAAGTCCCAAATTTTGGAGCTTTGATATGAGTTTGGCTGGGATTATGGTGTTGGAAGGCGGAGCTGTAGTCAATAAATTGGAGTCTGATGTAGGAGTCCTTGTTGTCTAGATGCTGTAGGGATGAGCATAGGGACAGGGAGATGGAGTCTACTATGGACTGGTTCTGCCGGTATGCAAATTGCAGTGGATCAAGGCGATCTGGGAGAATGGAGATGATGCGCTTCATGACCAACCTCTCGAAGCACTTCATTATGACTGAAGTCAGGGTCACCGGACGGTAGTCATTGAGGCATGTTGCCTGGTTCTTCTTTGGCATAGGTATGATGGTGGTCTTCTTGAAGCAGGTGGGACCTCAGAGCGGAGTAGGGACAGGTTAAAGATGTCTGGGAACACATCTGCCAGCTGGTCCACGCAGGCTCTGAGTGCACGGCCAGAGATCCCGTCCGGACCCGTCGCCTTCCGAGGATTCACTTTCAGGAAAGCTGACCTGACTTTGGAAGTTGTAATGGTAGGTATGTGTGTGTTATTGGCTGCTGGGGCATTCAACAGCAGATTGTTGGTTTCCTGCTTGCACCGAGCATAGAATGCATTGAGTTCATCGGGGAGGGGTGTGCTGCTGCTGGAGAAACTGCTCAGCTGGGCTTTGTAGCCCGTTATATTGTTTAGGCCTTGCCACAACCGCCGAGAGTCTGTTACGCTAGTCTATGACTCTAGCTTGGTCTAATATTCTCTCTTGGCATCTCGGATGACTTTGCAGAGTTCATACCTGGATTTCTTGTATAGGTCAGGGTCGCCTGAGTGAACACCTCAGACCTGTCCTTCAGTAGGGAGTCAATCTCGCGATTGAGCCATGGTTTCCGGTTGTGGAACATACGTACTGCTTTCTTTGACACAGTCGTCCACACATTTGCTGATGAAGTCTGTGACGGTGGTGGCATACTCATTTAGGTTGGTCGCTGAGTTCTTAAATATGGACCAACCTGTTTGCAGCCTGTACTGGCTTTCCTGTAGAAAGGCTCATTCAGGTATTCTGCAGGTTCAGAAATGCAGCACCCAGTCTTTCTGGAGAGGAACACAGAGAATAAAGTAGGATCTTCTCTCTAAGCTGCCAGGATTCAAACTGAAACTCCTTGAGACTCTGAAAAGCATTCCACTGGGATAGGATCCAATCGCCACCCATTGCCAGGCCTTCTTGTCCATTCATTGGCCACCAACCAATCAATCAAACTGAGTCTGAAACCTCCTGTCCAACCACCAGCAACTAGTACTCTCTCCTGTAACTTCTGAATTCTGCTGCTTGACTTAAAGATACATGTCCATTAATCAGCCATGGATCAAAAATAATAATGGCAAAGTGAAAGAAATGGGAAATAAGAGAATGAACAGGAAGTTTCACCACTCCAAGGCCACATTTTAGTCAATTTCCTGACCAACTCCTCTCAGATCAGGGCGCCCTTTTGTTCGGCAGCGCCAATCTCTGCATCACCTCATTTCAGGTTCTCCTTGTGTTTTGGATCCCCCTTCGCCCCCCCCCCCCCCTCCCCCCCACCCCACCTCCACAACCAACCTTCTAGTGGCTCCTGGAAACTCCCTTCAACTACCCCCCCCCCACCACCTTTATAATGGGTAGGGTCCTTCTTCCCCTCGGAAGTGTTCCTGGTGATGCCCTGTCCTGTCGCTGATCTCCAATGACCTACAAATCACGCCCAGCGAGACCATGCTTCCAGGTTGCGCCAGGCGGGACAAGCCAGGTGACCCGTAATCAGCCTAGCGCACAACCCGATTTGTGACTCTCGCAGGATTCAGCCGGTGTGTCCAGCGGCTGAATCACAGCCAACATGAAAGAAACATTTTCTTTCATGGCCTCCAGGCAAATCCAAGGGCTGCTCCTTGGTGGCTGCAGTGATACATTTGCTGAGAGTATGGCTCTGGCAAAGCTCCCCTGAAACCAGTTTTTAAGTAAGGACATAGGGTGTCCACACCAAATAAAATTAAAATAAAGTTTTATTTATACAAACAATATATACACTACCTGTAGATCTTTACTTTTTCTGGTCGGTGCCTTACTGGCTGACCTTATATATATCCAGTAATTTATAAAGCCCAACCCTGGCAGGGAGTTCATACTTTGCAAGGAGCAGAGAGAAGACGAGCATTCCAACGTTGTGCTGCCCATGTGGGATATTACACCATTCTTGCGCATTTATTTGGTCTTTGATCTTTTACAAAACGATTGAACACTTAACCAAGTGGAGGTCCATGAGAAAGTTGCAAGGGGTCCTTCAATTTGTAGGTAAAACTAGTACTTTCTTTATTGCCATTACAAAATTCAGCAGCACCCATTTTCAAATCAGCAAGCCCCATGCTGCACCTGCCGTACAGTCAGGCCACTGGAAGGTGGAATGCTGTTGGAAGCTATCGGCAGCAGTGTTTCGCTTTAAAAAGGTTATAAGTTAATGTGTGGAGTTGAAAGATGAACCTGGGGACAGACAGCAGGGCATGGAGCTATCATACAAAATCAACTGGGGAAAGGCTGTGACTTCCAGGCAAATCCTAATTCCACTCAAATGGGGGATATGTTGACAGTTAATCAGACAAATTTCATCTCAGTTTCTCTTCTCCTAAACCCCGAATCCCAGATACATCCCGAACTCTGCTGGAGTCACTATTTTGCCATCCGCAGGAAACCATTCCAATAACCCATGAGACAGATGACTGCCCAGGAACCCATCATGCAGCGCCTCCCAAGGATTTGGGTGGCATGGTAGCACAGTGGTTAGCACTGTTTCTTCACAGCACCAGGGTCCCAGGTTCGATTCCCGGCTTGGGTCACTGTCTGTGCGGAGTTTGCACATTCCTCCCGTTTCTGCACGGGTTTCCTCCGGATGCTCCGGTTTCCTCCCATGAGTCCCGAAAGATGTGCCGTTGGGTGATTTGGACATTCTAAATTCTCCCTCTGTGTAACTCATAAAGTAAGCCGAACAGGCGCCGGAGTGTGGCAACTAGGGGATTTTCACAGTAACTTCATGGCAGTATTAATGTAAACCTACTTGTGACAATAATAAAGATTCTTATTGTTATTTGGAATGAATGTGGTGCAGGGTCACAAATATAAGTAAAAAAAAGCAAAATTACTGCTACAATACACATACTGGAAAACAGGTCAGCACACAGCTTGGCTCAGCCATGGGAGGTATCTGATGATACAATTGCCCATTTGGTTGAGGGCTAGGGTATTTTAATATATTTTGGTTCTTGGAAGATAAGCAATGCTGTCATTTATGCCCATCCCTGATTGGTGTGTATTTATAACATGCCAAAAACTTGGAAATTAATGACTTCACAAGTAATTTTTATTTAGTCTGAAACAAATGACAAAGAATTGGAAAAGTCCTTGTACTCACGTAATAAATAACAGATATGAGCATTTTTTTAACTCCACCATCAGCTTCAAAACAACAAACCCACAGAGAAATGATACAGAACTTCCTTCATCAAATTCAATAAGGGCCAGAGAACATAGAGGAGGCGGAGGTGGTGTGAGTAAAAACAAAGCCACTATTAACACGGGTAAAGGAAGGAAATATGATGTCAGCTACTTGAATTTAAGGTTAATATGTACTTTAAGTGAAGATATACCTCAATCGCAGTGTACAATTTCTACACATGTACTGTCCAATGAATCTTGATGTGGAGATGCCGGCGTTGGACTGGGGTGAGCACAGTAAGAAGTCTTACAACACCAGGTTAAAGTCCAACAGGTTTGTTTCAAACACGAGCTTTCGGAGCACGGCTCCTTCACCTGAAGAAGGAGCCGTGCTCCGAAAGCTCGTGTTTGAAACAAACCTGTTGGACTTTAACCTGGTGTTGTAAGACTTCTTACAATGAATCTTTGACACTCTCTAAATTAGAGACAATTAATTACTAAACATGAAATATATAAGGACAAGCAATGTTTGTTTTTGTAATTGCATAACTGATTTTAACACTTATACTGGTCCGTGTAGGCAGCCCACTATTGGCAACAGCGAAACCTTCTTGTCCCATTATTGTCAACAGGGTTTCTGTTGAATGCATGCCTCGCCGCTGGGGAACTCACACCGCCAGTGGGACTGGTAGATCCTGCCGGTGCGACCAGCCAGAAAGTTCCAGCCACTTTATATTTATACAACATACTTGTGTTACAGGGAACGTGGAATTTTTAAACGTGGAAGGGGTTCTCGGCCTCGAGGAACTAAAATAGGTTGAGAATTCCTGATGCAGTTGTGTGGTGAGTACAATGATATTCTGTTATGTCTACTGACCAGCATTACTGAACATGCTTGCTTCATTGCTGCTGATGTTAAGTCCAATACTTACAGGTTTCCTCTGTTTACGTCACCTCCGTACCCTTCCAGTTGCCCTGAGGTTGTATCAGATTTCTTATCTAGGAAAAACACAGGGGTTAATTCTATAACACATGATTCCAGAGGAGGAGCCAGGCTCAAAGAAAAATTAGTCAGAAATAGAAAATAGTAGCCCTGATTCTCCAATCCATTGTTCCTGTAAATACAGCAAATCTACACATATTAGAGCAAGACAGTTAGTCTCACTCAAATTTGTAGTTCCCAGAGGTAACCAAGGCGTCGGTATCTAACCCAAGTGCTGATCTCCACAAACGGGGTCCAGACTGAATGGCACCCGTGGGGGTCTCCCAGGGAATTGGAAGCCCCCAGGTGCTTGCCCTCTGGGCAGCTACCCCAGCCCTGTCAGCATGGGACCCTGGTAGAGTCACCTGGGTGCCAGACTGGTACTTCCAAGGTGCCCAGATGGCATTGCCAGCTGGCAGTGGCACTGACAAAGTGCCGTACTGGCAGTGCCAAGCTGGCATTTCTCGCGCAGTGATTGGGCCATGGGTGCACAGCGTGGGTGCAAGGGGGCCTAGGAACCCCCTTATAGTGAATTGGGGGGAGTTTGGGGATCACATCAGGAGCTCAAGAGATCGGGACGCCATTTTAAAATGGTGTCCTGATCTCTCGCTGCACTGAGTTCCAGCGAGCAGAGCTGAGTACGGTCGTGGGTGCGCTTTCCCGCATCTAACTGGACAGGAGTGAAATAGCTGCGTGTTTCTCGGCACTGCGCCAGGAAACACACAGCTAAACGCCCTCGCTCTTGTACTCTGTTCCCATTTGGTTAGGGGCCTATATCCAATATTATTGCTACATGCATGTGCTATCTTGCTTCAATTTTATGCAGAACCTTTCAATGGCCAGTGGAAATAAAATCCTAAAACTCAAAATATTAACTTCAGTATCCTCTCCTTACCAATTAACATTTAAAGATTGGGACATCATGATACAAACCTGTCTGTAAAATACAAATGTTTTCAAAGGGTGTGGCCTCTTCATTCTTTCTATTGGAAAACCTAGAGAGATTATATTTTTAATAGTCAAGTTACCAGCTATTTTATTTCTTAAGCAATGGAAATCTAAACCACTCTTACCATCTAAAGTCTCTGAAACCAAGCCTCATTATACACAATCTGGTTATTATTATTCAATATAGTCCATTATTACTAAAAAATGCACTTAACAAGTTAACCACCTGTACACTTACCATTTTACTTTTATCTCAAATTCCTTTACCTCCGGGAACACAGTGAGGCTGCTTGAAAGAGCCGGATCTCCTGAAATGTGCTTAAATGAGACTTGAGTGAGGAGGCAGGTGCTAAAGTGTATTTACACCTACATTGTTCCTTTTTTTTCAAAAAGACACTGCCCTATTCCTCGTTTCATTATTCATTTACAGGATTCGAGCATCGCAGGTTAGGCCAGCATTTATTGCCATTCCTAGTTACCTTCAGAAGATGGCAATGAGCTGCCTTCTTGAACGTTGCAGTTCGAGATGTAGGTACACCCACGGTGCTGTTAGGGATGGAATTCCAGGCCATTGCCCCAGCGACAATGAAAGAGGTGGTGGTGAGTGACTTGGTGGGGAACGTCTGTGGTAGTGTTCCCAGGTATCTGCTGCTCATGTCTTTCGAGATGGTAGTGGTCGCGGGTTTGGAAGGTGGTGTCTAAGAAACCTTGGTGAGTTACTGCAGTGCATCTTGTAGATGGTACACACGGCTGCCACTGTTAGTCGGTGTGAGGGTTTGAATTTTTGTGGAAGGAGGAGCAATCGAGTGGGCAGCTTTGACCTGGATGCCATTGAGCTTCTTGAGTGTAGTTGGAGCTTCACTCATCCAGGCAAGTGGAGTGTTCCATTACACTCCCGACTTGTGCCTTGTAGATGGTGGACAGGCTTTTGGGGGGGGGGGGGGCACTCGCCGCAGGATTCCTAACCTTTGACCTGCCCTGGTAACCACAGTATTAATATGGCTGTCCAGTTCAGTTTCTGATCAATGGTAACCCCCAGGCTGTTGATTGATCTAATTAGTGGCAGTGAAAAATGCCCAAAAAGTGACTTCACAATTAGCTGCAATCAATTTTGTCTACTGGAAAGAACATCTAAAAGGAGTTATATGTGTATAGTTGCTGTGAAAACATCCCATAAGCGCTTCAGACAATAAAACTTTGCATTTACATAACATCTTTAATGCAGAAAAACACCCAATAAAAGACAGAGGTCGGACTTTTCCGGCTGTTTTTGCCGGTGACATCTTCCGGTGCCGCCGACAGCGAACCCCACCGTGGGTTTCCTACCATAGACAGCCAATGTCAGACTGCCCCGGGAAACATGTCACGGGCGGCACGGAAAATCCTGTCCAATATCAAAGATACTGAAAGAAAGACCAAAGATTTGTCAAAAAGATAGATGTTAACGTGGGTCTTGGCTTTTCTTTTACCAGGAACTAATTGACTTTCAGAGTAAGTTTCTTTCTGATGCAGTACATGGAGTAAACATTCAAATGGAATTAGATAAGTTGCTAGAGGAGACTCAAATTGCTGTTTAGATAAAGTGGGTGGGATTTTAGGTGATATACCTCATAGTCACAGTTATCTCATGGAACTCACTGGAGACTGAAGTCAATACAGTGTAAAATCAGGAGAAAAGCAAATCTTGCATCGCACTCAAAACCACTTCTTTTAAAAAATTTTTTTAGAGTACCCAATTATTTATTTCTTTTCCAATTAAGGGGCAATTTAGCGTGGCCAATCCACCTACCTTGAACATCTTTGGGCTGTGTGAAAGAAACTCACGCAGACGCGGGGAGAATGTGCAAACTCCTCACGGACAGTGACCCAGGGACGGGGTTCAAACCCGGGTCCTCAGCACCGTAGGTAGCAATGCTAACCATTGTGCCACCGTTCTGCCCCCCTCAAACCCACTTCTTGCCAGGCAACTTATATTAGAATCAGGGCTTTAATTCCCAGGCACAACAAAGACAAAAAGGAACAGAGACCCATTAAGTCACGTCTCCATCATCAATGCGTGAGATCGGTACAGTCTCAAGTAGAATTTAGGCCCACTTCATTTTCCTCCTTAGTTAATCATTGAACGCCCTAGCAGAGGGGCATCTGTAGAAAGGAAGCATTAGTGCTTGTTTCTGCAAAGGTCCTAGAAACAGTCTATAGACTTTCGCAGGCATAGAACATAGAACGATACAGCGCAGTACAGGCCCTTCGGCCCTCGATGTTGCACCGACATGGAAAAAAAAACTAAAGGCCATCTAACCTACACTATGCCCTTATCATCCATATGCTTGTCCAATAAATTTTTAAATGCCCTCAATGTTGGCGAGTTCACTACTGTTGCAGGTAGGGCATTCCACGGCCTCACCACTCTTTGCGTAAAAAACCCACCTCTGACCTCTGTCCTATATCTATTACCCCTCAATTTAAGGCTATGTCCCCTCGTGCTAGCCACCTCCATCCGCGGGAGAAGGCTCTCGCTGTCCACCCTATCTAACCCTCTGATCATTTTGTATGCCTCTATTAAGTCACCTCTTAACCTTCTTCTCTCTAACGAAAACAACCTCAAGTCCATCAGCCTTTCCTCATAAGATTTTCCCTCCATACCAGGCAACATCCTGGTAAATCTCCTCTGCACCCGTTCCAAAGCTTCCACGTCCTTCCTATAATGAGGCGACCAGAACTGTACGCAATACTCCAAATGCGGCCGTACCAGAGTTTGGTACAGCTGCATCATGACCTCATGGCTCCGGAACTCAATCCCTCTACCAATAAAGGCCAACACACCATAGGCCTTCTTCACAACCCTATCAACCTGGGTGGCAACTTTCAGGGATCTATGTACATGGACACCGAGATCCCTCTGCTCATCCACACTACCAAGAATTTTACCATTAGCCAAATATTCCGCATTCCTGTTATTCTTTCCAAAGTGAATCACCTCACACTTCTCCACATTAAACTCCATTTGCCACCTCTCAGCCCAGCTCTGCAGCTTATCTATGTCTTTTTTTTTTTTTTTTTAATACCCAAAGGTTATCGGAGTCGTAATGTGCACACATCCAACAGGATCATGAGTGACGCATGTGCATAAAGGAAGGTAAAATGTGCCTCCTCAGCGGATGTGCTAACCATGGATTTTCAGAAAGTCTTTGACGGGGTGCCAAGCATTGGAGATTCGGGAGTGTGGAATCAGGAGGAGGGGAACAGATTAACAACTGGATAGGAGAGAAGAACAGGGTAGCTTTTCAAGAGTGTTCAGAAGTGGGTAGCCACATGGTTCCGTTCTGGGCCCTGTGTTCCCTTTAAACTGTGCACAGCAATTGTGAAGGCAGTGGGAAAAATAAATTACATAGAACATACAGTGCAGAAGGCAGCCATTCGGCCCATCGAGTCTGCACCGACCCACTTTAAGCCCTAACTTCCACCCTATACCTAATGACCCAATGACCCTCCTAACCTTTTTGGACACTACGGGCAATTAAGCATGGCCAATCCACCTAACCTGCACATCCTTGGACTGTGGGATGAAACTGGAGCACCCGGAGGAAACCCACGCACACACGGGGAGAACGTACAGACTCTGCACTGACAGTGACCCAGCGGGGAATCTAACCTGGGTCCCTGGCGCTGTGAAGCCACAGTGCTAACCACTGTGCTACCGTGCTGCCCGGTCTCACGAATCAAAAGGCACAGTAAATTGAAATTAACAGGCTGCACATAACAAATACAATTTAGAGGGATCACTGCCTGGGACCGCATCTTTTCATCGTGTTCAGCAATGACGCGGATACATGGCAGGAGGGATCTTGTAAGGAATATTAAAATAAGAGGAACAATAAATAATTCTGAAGACCAAAGTAAGCTTCAAGAGAAGTCTGATAAGGACAAAAATAAAAATTGCAGATAATTTAGTAACTAACAAGTATTGGTCAAAAAACCCCAATAATACTTTAAATGGGGGAAAGCTGGGTGATGTGGAGGGATTTGGGGGGATCAAGTTTACAAATTATTTAAAATAGCATCTCAAGTGGATAAAGTCAGAAGGAATGTTAATGCTACGATGGTTTTATGGCAAAAGGTAATTGTAATGGCACAGGACGAGGCCATTCAGCACATAGTGTCTGCACCTGCTCTCCAAATGAACTAATTTAACGCCGTTTTCCCACATTATCCCCATAACCCTCCAAATTATTCCTCTTCAGAAAAAAGTCAAGTCCAATTCCCTTTTGAATGCTCCAATTGAACCTGCCTCCACCACTCTCACAGACAGTACATTCCGGATCCTAAACACCCGCTGTGTGAATCTGTCTCCACCACACTCTCAGACAGTGAATTCCAGATCCTCCTAATTTTTAAACAAGCACAATGCAACTCAAATAACCTGCAACGGTCAAACATCCAGCAGGGATGTCAAAAAGAAAACTTACTCTTATATTTTCATTCTGCCGCTCATTCTTTGAAGTTAATTAAATTTCAAATTAAATTCAGAAGTCATCGCATGTCCGAAATGTTAAACTTCCTTATATTATCAAAGCTTCCAATAAATAAATATATATATATAATATATAAAACCTATATGTAAACTATGCTAGTTACCCTTCCTGTCTGCATTCAGCAATCCACTGCTTCATGATGTTGTGGAAGGTACCTAAATTCACAGCAATGTCCTTTTCTTCAGGATTTAGCATTTTATGCAGTAGCTTTAGCTGTCCTTTCTCACAGCTTTGGCCTGTTACATCTTCCAGATATCCAATTATTCTGGATACATATACTTCCCCTACAGATACAAGAAGAATAGTCAATGCCAGGCTTTATTAACCACTGAAAAACAGCTACCATATATACTCGCGTATCATGCGATCTTGCGCATCATGCGACCCCTAAATTTTCGTCCCCAAAACATGATTTTATGCTATATCTCGTATCATGCGAGTCACTTTTTTGGAAATTAATGCCCAAACTAAAACTTCCAAATGGTATCATTGTCTGTGGATTCTGCAGAGTGGATTCTGTTGTGACAGCTGTTCGCGAATCGAACAGCTTTCCAGCTGGCTTTACTAGTGTCGTTCTGCCACTTGACATTTCCATTCATAAAAACGCCAAGTAAAACACCCACGAATTCTGTATCGGAAAAAGACGGCCATGTATTGAATAAACTATCCATATGATCAGGAATACTACTCTTCAGATTTTGACCACAGCATTCTGATGGGAAGATGTTCAGCCACTAGACGTTTCCATTCATGTTTTTATGAATGGAAACGTCAAGTGGCTGAACACAGTGGCATGCAGAGGTCTGGTGATGCCCGGGGCAAATCTTGATTGTATGCCCCAAAGACTCAAACAAATCGAATACAAGGTCACCAAATAATTAACAGTTTCCAATTCCCCCTCCATCCATTAAAATACTTCCTGCTTATATTTCATTTCCCCTGCTTCTTAACGTTTGTAAACTGTGCTCAGTCCGACCCACTCCGAAGTAACTGCTTAGACAAGAGAGTTTCGCTCTAGTGGTTAAAATACAATGTCAGTGACACACGGGTGTAGAATCGTTATCACGAGTGTTTATAAGGAGACTGGTGGAAAAAGTATCCTTTGCCTTTAAAATAAAATCGTGGCTGGATGCTGCGGGTTAAACCTGCCTTATTTTCTTTAATTCCTTTCCCTAATTGTCATGTTTTACCCTGGAAAGCTGTAATGCTGGGGGTCCCGAGGCCAGCGCGTACCATCTGCGTTTTAATGAGTTACTTCATGTGCCAAAAGTAATTTTGCTGCATTCAACTCGTTCCTGTCTGATCTTGCGACCGTAACGAACGATGACATTCGCATACCTCTCCAGCCTTGTACTCTGCTGTCTGTGTTTTTGTTGTTGTTAATGTCCTCTCATTCATTAACCTATTTTCTATGACTCTATAACTGACGGTGGGAGTCCGGTCGGTTACAAACTGTACTGTAAGTGTTGTTGTTTTGTTAAGGAAGCTCCGTGGCTGCTAACAGAAAAAGAACTCAGCTAAGTTCAAGAGAGCGGCGGAATTCACATTCACCAATTAATGCCCAGCAGAGTAGCGATTGCGGAGGGTGGTGACTGGTAAAATAAATAACCACTTCAAGGGGAACGGAAGTTCTGTTGAGTTTTTTTTGATGTGCCATTGGCTGGGCCAGTTCATTAAGGGAGAACAGACAATATTTGATATGTTGTGACATGAGCACTCAATTAGATCATTGAGTTCAAATACTCAAATCACTGTCTTTATGCTAAGCAACCCTCAGAAGGTCCAGCGGAGGGTCATAGCGGTGACACATCAAATCACATCAGCGAGGAGACTCAGGCGCTTACTCCAGCCACTGCCTCTGTTGACACAAAGCAGGCCTGCGCCCACAAACTCTCACCAAGTTAGACCCAGGACGGCAGCAGAATGACAAACTTACTTCCTGCACTTGAAGGAAGCATCACATTTATAATGCTGAAGGAATTTTGTGTAAATCAACGCAAATGGAAACGTCAAGTGGCTGAACATCTTCCCATCAGAAAAAACAGCAAGTAAAACACCCGCAAATTTTGTATCTCGCGTATCATGCGACCCCCCCCAAATTTAGGTTACAATTTAGGTCTTCAAAAGTCGCATGATACACGAGTATATACGGTATTTAAAATGCAGTCAGTTTTTACGATAGGCTATACACAGGAGCATTAGAACAGTCCAGAGACATCAACAGGAATTTTGTCCCTCAAAGGAGCTGGTTAGCTCAGTTGGCCGACTGGCTGGCTTGTGATGCCGAGCGATGCTAACAGCATGGGTTCAATTCCCATAACTGCTGAGGTTATCAATGAAGGCCCTGCCTTCTCAACCTTGCCCCTCGCCTGAGATGTGGTGATCCTCAGGTTAAATTACCATCAGTCAGTTCTCTCTCAAAAGCGGAGAACAGCCTCTGGGACTATGGCAACTTTCATTTAAGCCCTGAAAAGCACTTCTCTCTAGCTCCCCACCTGAGCATTCAACTGCTTTTTAAATGTGTCTTAAAAAATAGAATCAGGAAGAGGCCATTCATTACGATTATGGCTGATCATCAAGTTCAATGCCCTGATCCTGCCTTCCCCCATATCCCTTGATCCCTTTATTCCAAGAGCTTTACCTAATTCCTTCTTGAAATTACAGTGTTTTGGCCTCAACTACTTCCTGCGGTAGCAAATTCCACAGATTCACCGCTCTACTATTAATAATCGCTTATTGTCACAAGTAGGTTTCAATGAAGTTACTGTGAAAAGCCCCTAGTCGCCACATTCCGGCACCAGTTCGGGGAGGCTGGTACGGGAATTGAACCTGCACTGCTGGCATTGTTCTGCACTACAAGCCAGCTGTTTAGCCCACTTTGCTAAACCCGTCCCCCTCTTGTTTGGTATTGCACTGTATTTGATTTACTGTCACGTGTACCGAGGTACAGTGAAGAGTATTGTTCTGCGTACAGTCCAGACAGATCGTTCCATACATGAAAAAAAACATAGGGCATACATAAATACACAATGTAAATACATAGACACATCCATCGGGTGAGGCATACAGGAGTGCAGTATTACTCATTAGAGAAGATATATGTGAAGAGTTCAGATCAGTCTCTTAGAGGGTCGTTCAGAGGTCTGGTAACAGCGGGGAAGAAGCTGTTTTGAATCTAGAAGATGTTTTTGAATCTTTGTTCCCATTAAAACATCTGGTGAATTATTGAAACATTTATCTCTCTTTGATTAAAGAAGTTTTTCTGACATCAATTTGAAGTTTACTTTTCGTTCATTTCCAATTTCCACTTATCTTGGTTTACTAATGAGTTGTATTTAGGCTTTAGCTTTGATATAGCTTGATGCCCCTTTAAACCTTTTGCAATAGGTTGCAGAGCTTGTGCTCTCCAAACTTTCTCTCAGGACTCAGCTCCTTTACACCTGGGATTATTTCTATTGTTCATGCCGATGTCCTCCTTGCTATTTCATGTACCTTTTTTATGGTATCTGGCCATAATTGAACACAGTTCCAAAAAAAAACCTTGCATTGTACAGTATAAGCACTGTAAACTACACTGAAGCTTTTGATATCATCTAAATCCTTTGATTGGATTACAACCAAGTAATCACTTCAAAAAAGTAACATGTTACCTTTTCCTTCAATATCACAGGATTCAAATGTGCAATTTAGAACATCTTCCTCTGAGCAGGTGTTCATGTCAGATGACTTCTCAATAGAGTCTTTTGCTATAATTTCACGCACCAATTCTGAAAGTACAAGTAGGATGTTTTCTGACACATTATCCACGTAGCATTAGGCAAACAAAATAAAACTGCCTCATTCAGCAAGAAGTGCTAATTCAACAACTGATGAAAGATATATATATACATTTAGAGCAGGGGATTGGGGTGGTAGTTATGGAGAAGCAAAAGGTACTGCAACGTCTTTTCCTGCCTTAAATTCAGCCTAATTAACAGGCTGAATCTATTTGGCAAGAAATACTGCAACACAGATGTGTACCTTACGGCTCTGAGGACATGGGTTTGAATCCGGTACAGATGTGTAACCAAGGAGGGACTATTAGGGGTCAGCGATAGTGGTGGTGAGGAATGGGACAGCACTTCAAGGCTGAGATTGTGGGTGGGAGGAAATATAATGATGGTCAGGTGGGGTAGAGGGGCAAGGTGGAGTATGAAACTAAAATTATCCAAGCAGGTCAGAAATTTGATTCATTATTTTTTTTTAAAATGAAAACTAGATATTTCTCAAGCAGAAAGAAGGGACAATTAGCACACCTTAACCGGATTAACAACTTTGTTACAATGACATGCAAGGCATAAAGTTCCCACTGCAGGCTAAGGAGCATGAGAAGGACTACTCATAACTATGAGGTTGTAACAAGATGCACAATAGGTTAATCCAGAGGAGGCCTGGCATTAAGAAAGAGTTCAAAAGAGTTCTGATGAAGGGTCAAAATGACCCAAAATGTTAACTGTTTCTCTCCATGGAGCTGCATGACCTGTTAATTATATCCAACACTTTATGTTTCTATTTAAAAAAAAGTAATTTTTAAAAATTTGTTCCAAGGGACGACATTGGCTGGGCTGGCATTTATTGCCCATCCCTGACAGTATTTAAGAGTCAACTACATTGCTGTGGATTTGGAGTCACATGTAGGTCATACCAGGTAAGGACGACAGATTTCCTTCCCTCAAGGACATCAACAATGGTTTCATGCTGATCTTTAGACTTTTAATTCCACATTTCCTTTTCTATTGAATTCAAATGAGAAGTTTGTTTTGATATAAAAGCTGTCTCCTGGTCAGTGTTATCACTCCTGTAGGGTAGTAACATTTCTCCAAATGAATGAAACACAAATAATTGGGTTCTAATCCAGAATCGTAACCAAAATTGGGGTTCTGGTCTGGACCCTTAACGCATTGGTGCAAATAATATTATAACGAAGTACAAAGTGAACAGGAAAACTATTTTTTCTTGATAGGGGTCAGTTAGTTCAGTTGGCTGGATGGCTGGTTTGTGATATTCAGCGATGCCAACAGCGTGGGTTCAATTCCAATACCAGCTCTGCCTTCACAAATCTAGTACACACATACTAATTCATTTATAGATTTCCGAAAACCTTCCCCTCCCACACCCCCGTTCTAGAAACACCTTGTCCTGCATCCCCTGTGGCGGTAGAAGCGGAAAAGTCGAAATCTGCCTCTGCACAAAATCCCTTATCTGCAGATATCGAAACCTATTCCCTTCCGTCAATTCAAATTCCTCCTCCAAATCCTCTAAACATGGAAAGCTCCCATCAATAAATAGAACCCCTAGCCTCTCAATCCCTGCTCTCTGCCACCCCCAAAACCCCCCATCCAGCCTCCCTGGGACAAACCGGTGGTTGCCACAAATTGGAGCCCACACCGACGCATCCTCCCGTATGCTTCCGCCACTGCCCCCAAACGCTTTGATTACTGCTCAAGGTTTCCTATCACCTGAGACATGTGACATGTACAACAAAAATCAACTACATCCTTATTAAACTCCAGTCCAAAAAATGTTTTTGCATTTTTGCCTGAGTGTTCCTTACTCCTAAATGGAACCTCATGCGTTACATTCAACAATTCCTTTCTGTAACGTACAAGTAACATAACTGGATGAACTTCTGCCCATTTCCCATCTGCATGAATATAGATTATAGAGAAATACTGCACAGAACAGGCCCTTCGGCCCACGATGTTGTGCCGAACTATTGTCCTAGGTTAATCATAGAATTTTGGACACGAAGGGCAATTTATCATGGCCAATCCACCCAACCTGCACATCTTTGGACTCCATTTTCTTAATACCTTATTTCTAATGTAATAACAGTCCAGTTAACACTCACCCGACTTTATTTCTGCATAGGCTTTTTGATACAACTGAACTGTTCTGTTGTAACTCTACCAACCTTCTTGAACTAAAGATATCAGCTTCATCCTCTACCTGCTCTTGTTCTTCATCAACCATCTAGTCAAGGGTTGTTCCTGATAACTGAACCTCAGCTTCCCTACCTTTACTCATTGGTTTCGCCTCCTCCTGCCTTAACCTGTGGCTTTATGATCTTGTTACCACACAATCTGGAAACACCCCAGAAAATGCTTCTTGCGACACCTGTTGTTTGACTTTCCACAGGCTTTTCAACCACAGTAGGCATTACACCTACCTGTGATCCAGCTATATCATAACTCAGGATAAACTGTACCCAAAAAAAGGTCATTGTAATAATAATAATCTTTATTAGTGTCACAAGTAAGCTTACATTAACACTGCAATGAAGTTACTGTGAAAAGCCCCTAATCGCCACACTCCGGCGCCTGTTCGGGTACACTGAGGGAGAATTCAGAATGTCCAATTCACCTAACAAGCACTCCTTTCGGGACTTATGGGAGGAAACTGGAGCAAAGAACAATACTGCGCAGGGACAGGTCCTTCGGCCGTCCAAGCCTGCACCGATCACGTGTCCTATCTAGACCAATCGCCTGTATCCTTCTACACCCCGTCTGTTCATGTGGCTATCCAGATACATCTTTTTTTTTAAATAATTTTTATTCAGATTTTTACAAAATATCAATAACAGAAAATATTAACAACTAAGAAAACAAAAAAAGAGAACCCCCCCCCCCCCAGTAAATACAAAACAAGAAGAATCCTCCGCCGGGCTACTAGGGACGCAAAGGCCAGAACACCGGCCTCTTTCGCCTCCTGCACTCCCGGCTCCACTGCAACGCCAAAAATTGCGAGTCCCCAGCCTGGCTTGACCCTGGATCCCACCACCCTCGACACCGTCCTTGCTACCCCCTTCCAAAACTCATCCAGCGCTGGGCATGCCCAGAACATATGGGCGTGGTTTGCTGGGCTCCCCGAGCACCTAGTACACCTGTCTTCGCCCCCAAAGAACCTACTCATCCTCATCCCGGTCATATGAGCCCTATGTAGCACCTTGAACTGTATGAGGCTAAGCCTCGCACATGAAGAGGAGTTCACTCTTTCCAGAGCATCCGCCCACGTCCCCTCCTCACCCAGCTCCTCTTCCCATTTACCCTTCAGCCCCCTGCTCATAATTTTAAAATCGATCTGGGAATAGGCCTTATGCACATGGGAGAAGAATGAAAACTCCCTGGCCCTCGGCCTCGCAAACCTCCAAGGATCCACCCCTCCCATCTGGTCCATAAACCCCCTCAACACCTTAGCCTCCGCTGGCCTCCTACCCGTCCGGGACCTGGATCAATCCAATGGGGGATCCAGCACTGTATTGAAGTCCCCCCCCCCATTATCAGGCCCCCGGTCTCCAGATCTGGAATGCTGCCCAACATGAGCCGCATAAAACCCGCATCGTCCCAGTTCGGGGCGTATACGTTCACCAGCACCACCCGCCCCCCCCCCCCCCTGCAGCTAGCCGCTCACCATCACATACCTCTCACCACTGTCCGCCACCACATTTGACGCCTCAAACTACACCCTCTTTCCCACCAGGATCGCCACCCCTCGATTTTTTGCATCCAGCCCCGAATGAAACACTTGGCCCACCCATCCCTTCCTCAGTCTAACCTGGTCCGCCACCTTCAGGTGCGTCTCCTGAAGCATGGCCACGTCCGCCTTCAGCCCCTTTAGGTGCCTAAACACACAGGCCCGTTCAGTCCCCTCACATTCCAAGTTATCAGCCGGATCAGAGGGCTCCCTGCCCCCCTCCCCCGCCAACTAGCCATCACCCTTCCCCTGCCTGCCACTGGCCAGCGCCCCCCGCTCGGCCCGTTCCCCACGGCGGCAAACCCCCATCTCGACCCCCTCTACATACTCCAGTTCCTTCCTGGCCATTCCAGCAGCAATCCGGTACGCCCCCCCCCCCCCCCCCCCCCAAAGCTAGGACCCCTCCTAGCCGCATTAATCCCTCCATAATACTCCCGTAAGTCAGCTAACTCCTGCTGACCCCGGTAACTCCCGCCACTCCTCCGACCCCTCCCAGCGTGGGGCTACCCCTCCTCCCCAGTGCCCACCAGCAGGCTCTCCTCCTCCCCCTCCCGCTCTCACGTGGGAAAAAAAGAAAAAAGCCCGCGCTTCTCAGCTCCAACCCCGCCCCCATCCACCCTCAGCGCGGGACAAAGCCCGCGCTTTCCACCTGCCCGACCCCGCCTCCTCTAGGGTAACTCCCATTGTCGGCCCAAGCCCCTCACGGGGCCCCAGCCCCTTTCCCACCATCAGCTCACCACACTACAAATCTACCCCCCACCTCGAGCCCATCCACCGAACCCACGCAAAAAGACAGTGCCCCACCCGCCCTGAAAACCACACAGAACCAGCATTTAACAGAAAACCCCCCTCAGAAAATAACAGTTACATACAGACCCCCGCACCCAACCCTCAGTTTGAGTCCAACTTCTTGTCCCGCACAAAGGCCCACACCTCCTCCGGGGACTTGAAGTAAAAGTGGCGGTCCTTGTAGGTGACCCACAAACGTGCCGGCTGCAACATGCCAAACTTCACTCCTTTGCTGTGTAGCACCGCCTTCGTCCGGTTGTACCCGGCCCTCCGCTTAGCCACCTCCGCACTCCAGTCCTGGTAGATCCGCACCTCCGCGTTCTCCCACCTGCTACTCCGCTCCTTCTTGGCCCACCTGAGCACACACTCCCGGTCAACGAACCAGTGGAACCGCACCAGCACCGCCCATGGCGGCTCATTCGGCTTGGGCCTTCCTGCCAGTATTCTGTGGGCCCCCTCCAGCTCCAGGGGCCCCTGGAAGGACCCAGGTCCCATCAGCGAATTCAGCAGGACGACCACGTGGGCTCCCAAGTCTGACCCCTCCAGGAGGCCCAGGATCCGCAAATTTTTCTGCCTCGACCGGTTCTCCATCTCATTGAACCGCTCCTGCCACTTTTTGTGGAGCGCCTCATGCATCTCCACCTTTACCGCGAGGGCTGAGGCCTCACCCTCTCTTTCAAAGGCCTGCTGTCGGATCTCCCAGATTGCCACCCCCTGGGCTGTCTGAGTCTCCAGCAGCTTGTCAATGGAAGCCTTCAACGGCTCTAGCAGCTCCACTTTGAGCTCCCGAAAGCAGCGCTGGAGAGTCTCCTGCTGCTCCTGCGCCCACTGCCTCCATTCCTCTAGGTCTCCTCCGGCCACCATCTTGTGCTTCTTCCCTCGCTTTTTCTTAGGCGCTGCCACCGCTCTTTTGCTTGCCCCACTCCTGGCCCAGGCCATACACCGATGGGGAACTGCTGCTGACTCCTTCCCACGTCGGGAGCTGCCGAACATGCAGCTTAGCTCCGCATAGCCGCAACCGGAAGTTCCTTGTCAATCATTTTTGACACCTCCTCAAAAAATTCAATCAAATAAGTGAGACATGACCTCCTTCGTACAAAATCAAGCTGTCGGTTACTAATAAGACCATTCACTCCTAAATGTTCATAGATCCTGTCTCTGAGGATCTTTTCCAACAATTTCACTATCACTGACGTCAAGCTCACTGGCCTATAATTATCCGGATTATGCTTGCAGCCCTTCTTCAAAATCGGTACAACATTGGCTATCCTCCAATCCTCTGGGATCTCACCTGTAGCCAATGAGGACACAAAGATTTCTGTCAGAGGCCCAGTGATTTCATCTCTTGCCTCCCTCAATAATCTGGGATAGATGCTCTCTGGCCCTGGGGATTTGTCTATCTCAATGCTTTTTAACACACCTAACACTTCCTCCCTCATAATAACAACCTGTTCTAAAGTGTTTACACATCCCTCTGAGACACCACCAATGTGTCCCTCTCCTTTGTGAATACCGATGCAAAATACTCATGAAGGACCTTGCCTACTTCCTCTGTTTCTACACATAATTTCCCTCCTTTGTCCTTGAGTGGACCAACTCTTTCTCCAGCTACCCTCTTGTTCCTAATATATGTATAAAATGTCCTGTCTGCCCAGGACATTTTGTGACCCCTTTGTGCCCTCCTAACTCTCTGCTTGAGCTCTTTTCTACTTTCCTTGTATTCCTCAAGTCTTTATCTGTTTTTAGTTGCCTGTATCTCACATATGCATTTTTTTCTTTTTGACAAGGTTCTCAATTTCCCTGGTCATCCATGGTTTCCGAATCCTGCCTTTCCTGTCCTTCCTTTTTACCGGAAAATGCCTGTCCTGCACTCCCATCAACTGGTTCTTAAAAGACCCCTACATGCCAAATGTGGATTTACCCTCAAACAGCCTATATCAAATAACAGCCTCCAAATCCTGCCTAATCTGGAACCCAGCAGAAACCCACGTAGACACGGTGAGAACGTGCAAATTCCACACAGACAGTGACCCAAGCCGGGAATCGAACCCGGGTCCCTGGCGCTATGAAGCAACAGTGCTAACCACTGTGCCACCTTGCCACCAATTTGAACACAGCTCCCACAAAGAGCAACATGATCATGATCAGGTATTTAGGGTTCACAATTTTAATTAAGGAGTCCACCTTGTACACGAGTAAAGCGTACCGTCACAAATATAATCTTTAAAAAGATCTGAAGCTGCTTATTGCACAACTTCTGTACAGGCTGTACACATTTTTGTAACTCTTCAGCTATAACCATGGTTTATTTTGTCACTTAAATAAATCTCGCTGGCTTATCCTGTTTTAAAGGGTGTCTTCCCAGTACTTTTCGTAAGCCACCAACACTGCAACTTTGTGTGTCCACCTATCTTACAATGAAAACAGTTGAGTTATCTTATCTCTCTTTCACTCTCATAAGTTTCCTTTTTAACCTGAGGCAACATCTCTTTATTATCCCAACTCTTATCTCCTTTGCCTTGACCATCTGTGAATTTTTCATTACCCCAAATTCTATCCTTCACAGACTGAAAATGATGTCAAAAACAAAACTTTAATTTATGAGCTAATTCAAAATCATCTGGCATTTTGGCTGCCTGTCCATTCTCTTCCACGAGTTCACACTACTGCAGGAAGTGAATCTTTAAATTCCTCCAGAATAATAATTTCCCTAAGATTTTATAAATTCAGTCCATTTTTAATGCTCTAATCCACCTATCAAAATTATTGTTTGATTCTTTCAAATTATATACACGTCTGACCTGTTTTTTTCCTTCTTTTTCTAAACTTCTGACTATTGGCTTCTGACACTGGTTCATTATGCATTTAAAATTGCTTTTCTCACCTCCTCATAATCTCCAGATACTGCCTCTGCTAATGCAAGCACTTCACTAGATCCACCTATTAATTTGGATTTTTGGCCAATTCAATTATTTACTTTCTCAAAAGAGATTTTAAAAATGCTTGCACATCTTTCTGCTCAAGCCTTGACAGTGCGTGAACATATTTAAACATATGCCCACTAGGATTTGCACTGGGAAGGGTTACTCCTTTATCTGGACTTTTCTCCACTTCTACCTTTAACTCTAACCTTTTACATTGATATTCTCAATGCCTTTCCAATACCCTCACCTTCAAATCTATTTTCTGAAGTTCAAATTTTCTTTCTCTACTCTTTTCCCTTGCATCTGCTTCCAATTAAAGCGGTCTCATTTCTTTATCATGTTGCAATTGTTTCATTTGTAACTGGATCTTAGCTAATTACAATGATTCTTGCCATGACCCAGGCTGTTTCTGGCATCCCTTACAAATTTAAATGCTGAGCAATTGCTTCAATTATCTCTACCTTCCTCACCCCTGCAGACAAATTCAACTGTATCGAGCCCACCAGTTCCAAAAGTTTTGTTTTCACCATCATTTGTAACCCACCCAGAGATATCTCTTCAACACCCAGGATACTCTTAGCCTCTCAAAGAGCCATTTTACCAATCACATCCTATTAAACTCTCTTGCACGTTGCAGTCCCTCAGGTTAGAGGGTGACTTGTTTCCACTCCAGAGAGGTGGTTTCTGCGGTGGCTGAATGGTCAAATACTGGATCCACAGACTCTGCCACAGGTTTGGCAGGGGGTGTTTGATGAGGTGGGCAGGACGCTCCATATTCTGTGCTCTCTTTCCGCGTGCTCCACCCTACGACGCTCGAGGTGATTACCACCTTCGCGGATGCTTTTTCTCCGGTTTTTGCGTTCTAAGCCAAGCAATTCCCACGTGTCATAGGGCATGATGCATTCATTAAGGGAGGCTTTCAGAGTCTCCTTGCAGCGTTTCCTCGGTTCTCCTAGTGATCACTTGTGTCGGGCAATGTGCCCCGCCCATCGCAGCTGGTCAAGCATGACCAGTGCCTCAATACTGGCGATATGACCTGGGAGAGGACCCTTACATTGATACTCCAATCCTGCCAGTGGATTTGCAGGATTTTGCGGAGGCAACTTTCATGAAATCTCTCCTGGGATTTGAGATGGCTGCTGTACATTGTCCATGCTTCTCATGCGTATAGAAGGGCGGGGACGACTGTTCTGTGGACCATGAGCTTGATGCTGGACTTGAGGTGTCGGACTTCGAACTCTGTTCCTCAGGCATCCAAAGACTGCACTGGCACATTGGAGTCGATGCTGGATTTCATCGGCGATGTCTGCTCACGCCGAGAGGTGGCTCCCGAGGTATGGGAAATGATCCACATTGTCAAACGGCTCACTGTGGATCTTGATGGTTGGAGGGCAGTTTTGTGTGGCAGGAGTAGGCTGATAGAGAACCTTTGTTTTCCAGATGTTTAGTCTCAATCTCATTCTCTCATATGCCTCGGTGAATGTGTCAACGATGGTTTGTAGCTCACCTCTTGAGTGCGCCGAGACACAGGCATCATTTGCGTACTGTAGCTCGATGACAGAGGTTGGTGTGATCTTGCTTCTGGCCTGGAGGTGTTGAAGGGTGAAAAGTTTCCCGCCTGCTTGGTAGATTAGCTCCACTCCAGTAGAGAGCTTCAGGGTGGTGAGGGAGAGTGTTGCTGTGGAAAAGATGAGGAAAAGCTTTGGTGCGATGACGCAGTCGTTTGATCCCAGTTTGCACACGCTTTGCGCCTCTAGTGGTTCCATTGGTGGGGATCACGATTTGCATGTCGTGAAACAGGCGGAAAACGATGACGAATTTCTGTGGGCAGGCGAATTTGAAGATGTTCCACAATCCCTAACGTTTAACAGAGCCGCAGGCCTTTGCATGACCAAAGAAGGCCATGTACAGAAGTTGATGCTGCTCTCTACACTTTTTCAGGATTTGTCATGCACTGAGAATCAAGTCCATTGTGTCAATTGATGGGCGGAAGCCGCACTGAGACTCAGGGAGGAGCTTTTCAGCCATTGGGAGGAGGCTGTTGAGGAGTATTCTCGTGATGACCTTTCCCGTAGTGGAGAGAAGGGAAATTTCTTTGCAATTTCCGCAGTCGGACCTGCCTCCTGTCTTGAAGATCGTCACAATTAAGGCGTCTCGGAAATCATCCTGCATGCTCTTTCTTCCAGACAAGGGCTATGAGGTTGTGGATTCTTTTCAAGAGTGCCTCTCCGTCCCTTTTTAATGTTTCTGCGGGGATTCCATCTGCCCCAGAGGCCTTGTTGTTTTTCAGCTGTCAGGTGGCTTTTTCAACCTCACAGTGAGTCTGGGTTGCACTGAGATGAAGGTGGGTAGTGCGTTGCGGAATGGTGTCAAGGGCACTTGCGTTGAAGGCTGTGTCTTCGTTGAGGAGGTCCTCAAAGTGCTCTCTCCAGCAGGCATTGGCTGTCTCGCTGTCTATGATGAGTGCCTCTCTGTTTTGGGCTCCCTGGATATTCGGGCCGTAGATGGTTTTAATTGCGCTGGAGAAGTTGTTTACATCATGGTTCTCAGCAAGATGCCGAGTCTCCAGCGCTCTTTCCACCCACCTTCTGTTCTTTAGAACATAGAAAAATTACACAGAACAGGCCCTTCGGCCCATGTTGTTGTGCCGAACTTTTGTCCTAGATCAAGAACAAATTAATCTACACGCCATCATTCTACCGTAATCCATGCCCCTATCTAATTGCCGCTTGAAGGTCCCTAATGTTTCCGACTCAACTACTTCCACTACTCTCTGGTTAAAGAACCTACCTCTGACACCCCCCCCCCCCCCCCCCCTATATCTTCCACCATTCACCTGAAATGTATGGCCCCTTGTAATGATTTGTTCCACCCAGGGAAAAAGTCTCTGATTATCTACTCTATCTATTCCCCTGATCATCTTATAAACCTCTATCAAGACGCCCCTCATCCTTCTCCGTTCTAATGAGAAAAGGCCTAGCACCCTCAATCTTTCCTTGTAAGACCTACTCTCCATTCCAGGCAATATCTGGTAAATCTCCTTTGCACCTTTCCAAAGCTTCCACATCCTTCCCAAAATGAGGCGACCAGAACTGCACACAGTACTCCAAATGTGGCCTTACCGAGGTTTTGTACAGCTGCATCATCACCTCACGGCTCTTAAATTCAATCCCTCTGCTAATGAACACTAGCACACCATATGCCTTCTTCACAGCTCTATCCACTTGAGTGGCAACTTTCAAAGATCTATGAACATAGACCCCAAGATCTCTCTGCTCCTCCACATTGCCAAGAACCCTACCAGTAACCCTGTATTCCGCATTCATATTTGTCCTACCTCAAACAACACATTTTTCCCCACCAGAATCGTCACTCCCCGGTTCTTCATATCCAACCCAGAGTGGAAAACCTGCCTTCCTCATCCCTTCCTCAGGCGGACCTGGTCCGCCACCTTCAGGTGGGTCTCCTGAAGCATTGCACATCTGCCTTTAGCCCCTTCAGATTAGCAAATACCCTTGACCGCTTCACCGGCCCATTCAATCCTCTCGCATTCCAGGTGACCAACCGGATCAGAGGGCATCCCGCCCCCCCCCCCTCCCCCGTCGACTAGCCATAGCCCGTCAACTGCCCACCCCAGGCCAACACCCCCTGCCAAACCCAGTCCCCACAGCGACAACACCTCACCTCTGTCACCCCAGCCCCCACCAGCTCCTTCCTGACCCTACCAGCAGCAACCCGGTATTCCCCCTTCCCCCCAGGCTAGGAACCCTCCCAGCCGCGAACCGTCCTCCATTGTACTTCCGTGGGTCAGCTAACTTCTGCTGACCGTGCTGACTATCCCTAATCAAGCAGTGCCTTTCCAGATGCTCAGAAATCCTATCCCTCAGTACCCTTTCACCGAAGTAAGGCTAACTTGGCCTGTAACCCAGGGTTATCCCTATTCCCTTTTTTGAACAGGGGCACAACATTTGCCACTCTCCAATCCCCTGGTATCCACCCTGTTGAGAGTGAGGACGAAAAGATCATTGCCAACGGCTCTGCAATTTCATCCCGTGCTTCCCATAGAATCCTCGGTTATATCCTGTCAGGCCCGGGGGACTTGTCTATCCTCAAGTTTTTCAAAATGCCCAACACATCTTCCTTCCTAACAAATATCTCTTCGAGCTTACCAGTCTGTTTCACACTGTCCTCTCCAATAATATGGCCCGTCTCATTCTTAAATACTGAAGAAAAGTACTCGTTCAAGACCTCTTTAGGTTACAAGTTCTTTGCTGCACCTCAGCCTTCAGTTGCCTGTCGGTTTGTTTCCTCTCAATCGGCTTTCGTGGGGCTGGCAGTTCAGGAACATCTTGCGTTTGTGGGTCTTAGTGTTTGCTGATCGAGAACCCTTGCGTCGCTTGGCAGGTTCTGACTATGGTAGCTTTTAAGGCAGACCATTCTGCAGCTTTGGCTCATTTGTTGTCGCCAGGTTAACTGTGAGGTGCCAACTGAGTAGCTCTAGGGGCTTTTCACAGTAACTTCATTGAAGCCTACTTGTGACAATAAGCGATTATTTTATTATCTTTTGCCTCGAGTCCAGCGACACTGAATCTTCTATGGCAGAGTTTCTTCTGCCTTTGCCGGTTTGTGGCCAGGGTGATGGGAGACGGCAGAATGGATTAATCAGTGATTAGTCCAGCAGTCGTTGTCTCCAGTTGTGGTGCGGGTGATGAGAAGATCTTTGCAGTCCCTTGCTCGGACGATGATATAGTGTTCTTAGGTGCCAGTGTGGGTGGAGTGGAGGTGTTGCCATGAGTTTGTCTGCTTGTTCCTCTAGCAGGGTGTTTGTGATGACCAGGTCATATTCTAAAAATTCTGTCAGGAGGAGGACTCCCTTGGGTGTTTGTTTTCCCCACTTCTCCCGTGTCTAGCACACCTTTCCAAAGGTTTGTGTCCCTCCCAACTCTAGCATTGAAGTCACTGAGGAGAATCAGTTTGTCTCCCTTTGGGATGCAGGACAGTGATTGATCAAGGCTGGAATAGAATGCATCTTTTGTTTTGTCTGTTGCATCCAGAGTTGGGGCATAGACACTGACAGCTGTTATGTGCTACTTCTAGTGAAGGGTGAGCCATAGGGCCATGAGGGGCTCTTTGAGATTTCCGACCAAATTTTTTTTTTTTTTTTTAAACGAAGAAGCCGACCCCGTAGAGACAATGATTTTCTTCTGGTTTGCCTTTCCAGAAGAAGGTATAATCTGCCACATTGTTCTTTAAACTGGCCTTTCTCCTGCCTGTCGTGTCTCGCTCAGGGCAGCGATGTCAATGTTGTGACGCTGGTGTTCCCTGGCTATGATGGCGGTGCAACGTTCAGTAGGGCAGATTAAGGGGGGACATGGTAGGATTGGTCTTTTTCCACCGTTTCCCTTTGTCCATATATTTACAGCATTATCAGAGAAAACTAAATACCTAAATGTCTGAACAGATTTTGTGATTACATAGTCAGCAGGGTCTTTAACATTGTTCCACTTAAACCCTTTATTTCTTTTCAACTTTTTTTTCCCCAGCCCTACTTATTAAGTCCAGTTAATTTATTCAGAAATTTCTGTTCGTACATAAGGCTCACTCATTGAGTTGGTGGCATTAATGCCCCACTAAGTGAAACAGCAAATGCACAAGTATCAGCTCCTAAAAGAGAATGGTTAATGCTTCAGATCCGACCTTTCAGCACAACTGCTCTGAGGAAGACAATGTTCAGATCAAACGTGGAAAGATCTCTTTAAAAAAATGAGATACAGCTCTTGAATTCTGCATCGAGTCTAAATGAAGTAATATTGAAGATGGAAAGAACAAAGTGGGAGCTGATGCATAGGGTGAATCACTCTGCAATCACTCGTGGAAACTTACCACGTGTACCTGTTGATGGAAATGATAAAGTCTTCTTTACCACAGCATCACTTAATACGGAGCACTGCTCTTTGTCACACATCAGGCAGTCGACACTGTTACGCCACTTCCGATTTAATCCACTACACTCCTTCTCCTGTGTCCATCTATGCTGGAAAAAGCTGTCAAAGGAATAGCTCCTCATACGGTGGTGCAGAACTTTATGGTGTGGTTCTTTTTGTGGCTCCATCAGCCTAATATATTAATTTAAAGCTGACTTTAGTCCTGCTTCTAAATAATCAACTCAGTATAATAGACAGCTACTAAAATATGTAAATATAACACAACGGTAACATTAAAATAAACATACAAAAAGGGGAGTAAAAGGAGAAAGCAAGTCAGAAAATTAAATTAAAATGAAAATACAAGTTATATACACAAAGTAATCTCCTTTCCTGTCAATCTGTTCTTCCTCTGGGCCATTCTATAATCAAGGTGGACAGATATTTCAGAATAAATGTGATGCAGTCATCCAGATCAGGAAGCTCCCAAGTTTGATTTTCACCTTTCACTGAGCGGGCTCATCTTAGTCACGATGGTGGTAGTCACCTTCAACCTAAAGGAGAAAATAACCCAAGGTTCCTGCTCTTGATCACCACCAGATGATTTTTGCTGGATAAAGCTAGGCTGTGAGGTCCTTCTGCACATTATTCCAACTGCACTCAGTCGGGTCAGCTAACATTTCCTAAGATTATCCAGGTTGAAGGATTTCTGAAGCCAGTTATCAGGGGAATATGGTTAATCCATTGGGAAGTCACAAACCGCCTAAACACAGCTGAGGTAAAGGGGGAAAATTATTAGATATGGGCAATAAATGCGATAAAACCTCAACTTGCGAGTCAACCAGAATGCCAAGTTTGCAAAAAGTTCCACCTCAGACAATAGCCAAAGAGGGGCGTAGAGTTGGTGGCAAAGATACAAAGCTTGTAGTGACATACAGATTATGGTGTCAAAATTTCTGGAGTTTAAATGGAGGAAGTTACTGTATATCATGGAATATATCGCAAGATTCAATGATTCCTTCTAGCTGTATAGAAATATTATAAATCAGAATGGAAACATAGAAAGCAGGAGAAAGAGGTGGCTATTCGTCCCTCTGCATTTCCTCCGCCATTCATTATGATCATGGCCGATCATCCAGCTCAATAGCCTAATCCCACTTTCCACCCATATCCTTTGATCCCCATTGCCCCAAGTGTGATATCCAACTGCTTCTGGAAAACATACAATGTTTTGGCCTCAACTACTTCCTGTGGTAACAAATTCCACAGGTTCACCACTCTCTGGGTGAAGAAATTTCTCCACATCTCTGTCCTAAATGGTTTACCCCATATCCTCAGACTGTGCCCCCTGGTTCTGGACACACCCACCATCTGGAACATCCTTCCTGCATCTACCCTGCTCAGTCTTGTTAGAATTTTATAGGATTCTAGAAGATCACCACCTCATTTTTCTGAACTCCAGTGAATACAATTCTTACCAACTCAGTCTCTCCTAATATGTCAGTCCTGCCATGCCAGGAATCAGTCTGGTAAATCTTTGCTGCACTCCCTCTAGAGCAAGAACATCCTTCCTCAGATAAGGAGACCAAAGCTTGCCTCAGAAAGACCCTGCATAATTGCTCTAATACTGTAATGGGCCAGGGTTTAAAAACTCCAAAGTGTATTATGGAGTTCACCTGTCCCATAACTGTTTTGAATTTGGCTAGGCTAGGATGATCACAAGAGCCTTCACTTAAGGTGTGATCAACAGTCTTCCTAGACACTTTAATCAAAATATGCTTTATTCTAAGAACTTAGTTAATATTTATATAAACAAACAGCAAGAATCTTTATCAATTACAAACATAAAAATACCCCACAGCTACTGTAATCTATGTATAACACTTAATGAATTCCCCCTTAACTATTCCAATTCAAAACAAAATCCCATAAACCAAAAACACCTTTTCAAGGGTGTGGCCCAGCACTCTACATTCTCACTTGAATAAGACTGGCTTTTCCTGAGATTCTGACCCCTTCCGGAAAGAAAACTATATCTTTTAAGTTACCAAAACAGCAGGTAGCTATAATCAATGGGTTTTTACTGGAACAGATATTTAAAATGAAACTAGAGAGAGACAGGCCAAAACAGTTCTTTCTCCTTTCTGAGTCCACGATCAAATCTGAAAGCGAATGCGAAATCTTTCAAGCTCAGCTCCACCCCCAAAATTACATCACTGAAGCCATGTGATAAGACAAGTGATGAAAAACCTTTCTTAAAGGGACACTCCCATGACAATCCTCGAATCCTTTTGAAATGAAGGCCAGCATACCATTTGCCTTTCCTGCCTGCTGCACCTGCATGCTTCCCTTCAGTGACTGGTGTATGAGGACACCCAGGTCTCATTGTACATTCCTCTCTATTAGTTTATGGCCATTCACATAATAGTCTGCCTTCCCGTTTTTGCTACCAAAGTGGATAACCTTGCATTTATCCAAATTATACCGCATCTGCCATTCATTTTCCTACTTGCACAACTTGTCCAAATCACATTGAAGGATCTCTGCATCCTCCTCCAGCTCACTCTCCCACCCAACTTTGTCATCTGCAAATTTGGAGATATTACTTTTCGTTCCCTCATCTAAATCATTAATATATACTGTGAATAGCTGGGGTCTCTGCACCGATCCCCACGATACCCCACAAGTCACTGTCTGCCATTTGGAAAAATACCCATTAAATGCTACTCTTTGTTTCCTGACTGCCAACAAATTTCTATCCATTTTAATACAATACCCCTAATCCCATGTTCTTTAATTTTACATGCTAATGTCTTTTGTGGGTCTTGGTCAAAAGCCTTCTGAAAATCCAGATGAACCACATCCACTGGCTCCCTCTCATTGACTCTACTAGTTACATCCTCAAATAATTCTAGTAGATTTGTCAAGCACGATTCCTGCTTCATAAATCCGTGCCGACTCTGTCTAATCCTGCCTGTTTTCTAAGTGCTCTGCTATAAAATTTGTGATAATGGATTCTAAATTTTCCCCAGTACCAATATCAGGCTTCCTGGCCTGTAATTCCATTTTCTCTCTACCTCCCTTTTTAAATAATATGGTTACATTAGCTAACCTCCGATCTGTAGGAACTGTTCCAGAGTCTATTGAATCTTGAAAGATGATCACCAATACATCCACAATTTCTAGAGCACCTTCCTCAAGTACTCTGGTATGTAGATTATCAGGTTCCGTGGATTTATCGGATTTAAACCCATCAATTGTCCCAACGCCATTTCTCTACTAATATTGATCTCCTCAGTTCCTCCTTCGCACTAAATCCTGCTTTCCCCAACATTTCTGGTATTTTATTTGTGTCCTCATTTGTGAAGGCAGAACCAATATATTTAGTTGCTCAGAGATTTCTTTGTCCCCATTATAAAATCCCCTGTTTGTGACTGTTTCTGACACTTGTCTTCACGTACCTATAAAAGCTTTTACCGTCAGTTTTAATGATCCTGAGAAGTTCACTCTCGTACTCTATTTTCCCCTTCTTAATCAATCCCTTGGTCCTCCTTTGCTGAATGTTTAGTTCCAGTTACAATCTGGGTAAAGCCGATCTTTGTTCTTTATCCATGGCCTTGATCAGATTTTAGTTTAAGATTCATTACTGTCAAAGTCAGGTTTAATTTACAAAGGGTTAACTTCCTTATTGTTAAAGCCTATCTGGATAAAACCCAAGTTTTAATTTATTGGGAGTTTTATCCATGGCATTGATCGGATTTTAGTTTAAGGTTCATTACGGGTGGCACAATAGCACAGTGGTTAGCACTGTTCCTTCACACGCCAGGGACCCGGGTTCAATTCCCGGCTTGGGTCACTGTCTGTGCGGAGTTTTCACATTCTCCGTGTCTGCGTGGGTTTCCTCCAGGTGCTCTGGTTTCCTCCCACAAGTCCCGAAAGACAGTGAGGTGATTTGGACATTCTGAATTCTCCCTCTGTGTACCCGAACAGGCGCCGGAGTGTGGCGACTAGGGGATTTTCAGAGTAACGTCATTGCAGTGTTAATGTAAACCTACTTGTGACAGTAATAAAGATAATTGTCAAAGTCAGGTTTAATTTACAAAGCTCTATGTCTGTTGCACCTGTTGCAGCCTTATAGACAAAGCCACCTGGAATGTTGACTTGAACAATTAAGTTGAATACCAGACAAAACAAACACCAACATTTTGTATTTTCACTTATCAGGGTAATTCTCAATCAAAGTGGTAACTTTAATTGGCACGTCAGCAAGCCAATTTTTGACTGATCTTACAGAATCTTTCATCACAAAATTCAAGTCCAACACACCTAGTTTTTTAACTCTATGGGTGGTCCTTTGCCTACAAAATAGTGTCCAGTATATAGAACACTTCAATGCTAGCCGCGCCAGATGCCATGTTGTTAGAGCATTAGTAAGCATGCAGCAGCCAAACACTTCACATATGCAGAGCAGGATGTTAATTATGATTTGACACCAGCGCAGTCATTTTGGAGTTCACCAACATTCCAGTTAATGTCTTTTTACATCACACATCTGAACATTGTATGCCTCCACCAGAGAACACAGGTGACATAGAGCTGGCAAAGCTACTTGAAGAGGACATGGGGATGGAAGAAGAATTTGTAGCAGTAGGCTATTATTGATCCAGAGTCTTCCGGGGCCTTCAATCTCAGCAAGGAAGTGTCATTTCCACTACATTAAGGTCATCACTGGAATCTTCCACCTGTTGCAGCCAAAATGGATGGGGAGAAGGACCGCACAGCCAGTGAAAGTGACCTTCATTGTAAAATGGCATTCACCTGCTCCTTCCAAACTGGAGCAGGTGGTATTTGCAATATCTTCCAGTTTGCAGTAGGATGTGAGGTAAGGAATCAGGATGGTATTCTTTCATTGTTTCATCCCCTTCAGTGGGTATAAGTGCTCTGATGATTGTGACCCTTGTCTGTCTCCTCAGTTAGGAAATGCAGCCGTATAGTTTCCCTGGTGCGGGAGGTACTGCTATCTCCAGTTATGCAGTATGTAGCCCTGTGAGAGAGAGGAAAGTGAGTCAATGACTGTGCTAAATGCTAAGTGTGTGAGAGTGAAGCTATGAAAGTGATGTATGACCGATGGAGACTGTTGGTAAATGAGTGATGGGATGTGATGCATCGAGCAGTGAGGTTAGTGGTTCAGTTTGTGCGATTTGATATTTTGAAGATGAATTAATGACTTTGACCATTCTTGTCGGGGGCAATTAATTTCTTGTAGCATTGCATCCAGGTGTCTTGGGGTTAGATTTCTGGTACTGACTACAATGGCTATCTGGTCCAACTAACGTCATGTAATGTGCCTGAAAGGTCTCCTATGAATAAGAGATCTGTTCCCATCCACTGCCTCTAACAAAGCATCTTCATAGGACTTTGGAATACCATAATTCAGTGTTAGAACATAGAACGATACAACGCAGTACAGGCCCTTCGGCCCACGATGTTGCACCGACATGGGAAGTCAAAAACTAACGGCCATCTAACCTACACTATGCCATTATCATCCTTATGCTTATCCAATAAACTTTTAAATGCCCTCAATGTTGGCGAGTTCACTACTGTTGCAGGTAGTGTTCTTCCTGCTTTTGCCCTCTTCTACAATTAGTTCCAGCAAATGCCCTATCCTTGAAGTACAGAAACAGAGGATGCTGGCAAAACTCCGCAGGTCTGCCAGCATCTAGTAGGAGAGAAACAGGACTGCACTTCCTTTCAGTACGGTTTGGATTTAAGTAAGGCAAGTTAGCTTTTAGCGCCAGCATCACATAAGTTTGGACTTCTGCTGTGGAAGCTTATTTACACATTATGATATCTGCTGTCATTTTCAACCGTCCAATTATGCAACTTCTGTCTCTCTAGCTGTCTTTGAAACAAATCGGTCAAAGAAAGTTACAATTAGCCCCAACTCATTAGTTTTTCAGTCAATTTTCCATTATGATAAAACACATACAATTCCCAAATTAATTTGGTGTCCCTTAGTCTACATCAACAGAATTTATGTAACAGCAACAGGCATCCAGCTCACCAGTTATAGAGCCGATGGAAACTTTGTCGCTTTTCCATAGGAGACCCAACGCAATTCTAAGGTAAGCAGACACTTACCTAGACAGTGTGTGCCTCCCACTCATAGTAGAGAAAAAGTTCATCCCCTCCCATCTCTCCCCCACAACTCAGAGTAATGGCCGCTGCAGGTAACATGCTGAAGCCTTCACCAAGAACTGTCACTGGATACCTGGAAGAAGTGGGGGAGGCTGGGGGTTCCCACTGGGAGGAGGGCCGGAGCCAAGGGCAGGGGAGTAGCTCGCAGTAAGTTCCCCATTCCTGGTACCAGGTCTCTTGATCAGCCAGTTTGTTTAGCGAGGACAAACCTCTCCCACTGCAGGCCCACAAAGCAACCCCGGCAGGATTTGCTTTTTAGACTATCCACATAGTGAGTTCCCTGCCTACCACTGGGAGAATACCAGTGGCAGTGGAATGAGGCTCTTAAGTGGGAATTAATTGTGTCAAGAAATAGAAATAGTTTAAGTAATTTATATTTGTTTGTGGTATTATGAATAAGGTGTAAGTTTACGGCTGGGATTTTCCCGTTCGCACTGAGCGGGTTAGGCGGCGAGGTCAGAAAATGAGAAGACCTTGGAAGTGTTTCCCTTCTACAAAAATGCAGGACATGATCATCCCATCACTCTGTCAGTGGGGGGGGGGGGGTACATTTCCGTCCCGAAATTGACTTTGCGATTTTGAAGACAATTCCACCGTAACAAAGGTGCCTGCATGTTTCTGGGTTTTAGTTTATTTCAAGCTTTTCACAGAAGCTGCCAGCACAGGCAGTTAAAAACAGAGCTGAAAGGTGCAGACCTGGAGAAGCCAGACATCGGAAGTAATCCTAAAGTTGATGACACCATAATATGGCCTGTGAAGCAGTGGGGTTATGTTGGCGTCACCGAGTACCTGACAGATTGTATGAAAGCTTGGATTAGGGTTAGCGTTAGGGCAGTGGGCTAAACAGCTGGCTTGTAATGCAGAACAAGGCAGCAGCACGGGTTCAATTCCCGTACCGGCCACCCCGTACCTGGCAACTAGGGGCTTTTCACAGTAACTTAATTGAAGCCTACTTGTGACAATAAGCAATTATTATTATTATATATGGGGTGTCAGCGCTGAGGAACACCAAAAGGAGGTTGAAATCCTGGATGTGAATCCTTCGTGTGGGTATTTGAGAGAAAGCCTTGTGTGGGGGAAAGTTTCAAAGTGTGTTCCTCGAGAGGGTAGTTTGGAAACACTCTTGTGAAAAAGCCAGAGTTCCAATGATGCCAGTTGGCTCAGAATGTGACCATCATCTGGAGGGATTTGATGGAAACCCACAGAAATTGTTTTGGGTGGCATCTGTCAGATAGTTTCAAAAAGGGGTGTCTTGACCATATTTCACCCATTAATTTTACATGGACTGTGTACTTTTTGAGAACATAATACAAGATAAATTTTGTAACTAGTAATATCCTTATAAATCTGTATATATCAGTGATGGTACAACTGGGGTGAAGGAGTAGTGTATTATAATTAACCTTTTGTTTAATAAATAATTAATTCTTTCATTTTATTTCTTCGGTAGGTCTGTGACTTCACTCATGGCTCTAAACAAAAATAAAGTTAGAATCTGCTGAGCCAGGTTCCACCCTGGGACCTGACTTTCCAATAGTAACATCAGCTGGGTTCGTAATAATTGTCAGCAGGGCGGGAAGGCCATCCACAAGCCTTCCTGTCCCAGCTTAATGGGACAGAGACAGCAAGCTGGTGGAGACCCCACCTGTCACCCTTTTGCCCGATTAAATGCCCCCCACCACTAAACTCACCATGTGGACGGCATTAAATTCTGCCCAAAGGTTCCAGTATGAATCATCCCTTTTGATTAATTACTTTTTCTTTCAAATACTTCTCCAATCATTCCATCATGTCCCTTCCCCTAGAACCTGGCAGCCAACGCACTATTCTGAATTCCCAGTAGTTACTGTCAAAATAGCTCCACATCCACATAAGTATAGAATACACAACTAACCTGCTCTTCTTGTTAGTGGTACTATTTTCATTCCATGTAACTATTTGTTTCATGGCCTTGCTCATGAGTGACTAGTGGGATCCCACTGGGATCAGTGCTTGGGCCCCATCTATTCACAATATACATCAACAATTTTAACGAGGGAACCAAGTATAATATTTCCAAGTTTGCTGACAACACAAAACTTGGTGGGAATGTGAGTGGTGAAGAGGATGTTAAGAGGCTTCAAGGTGATTTAGACAAGTTGAGTGAGTGGGAAAATACATGGCAGATACAGTCTACCATGGGTCAATGTGAAGTTATTGACTTCAGGCAGAGAAACAGAATGGCAGAATATTATTTAAAGTGTTATATATTGGGAAATAGTGACAAAGAACAATACAGCACAGGGACAGGCCTTTCAGCTCTCCAAGCCTGTACTGAACATGATACCACCTTGGCCAAAACCCTCAACACTTCCTCCTGCTGTATCCCTCTATACCCATCCTATCCATGTATTTGTCGAGATGCCTTTTGAACGCCATTAATGCATCTGCTTCCACAACCTCCCCTGGCAATGCGTTCCAGGCACTCACCACCCTCTAGGTAAAAAACCTGCCTCGCATATCCTCTAAACTTTGTCCCACTGATCTTAAATTTATGCTCCCTGGTGACTGACCCCTCTACCCTGGGAAAGAGTGCCTGCCCATCCACTCTATCCATGCCCCTCATAATCTTATAAACCTCTGCAAGGTCACCCCTCAACCTCCATCATTCTAATGTAAACAGTCCGAGTCTATTCAGCCTCTCCACATAGCTAACACCCTCCAGACAGGCGACATCCTGGTAAAACGTCTCTGCAAAGCCTCCACATCCTTCTGGTAGTGTGCCGACCAGAATTGTGCGCAATATTCCAAGTGCAGCCGTACCAAGGTTCTATACAACTGTAGCATGAGTTGCCAGATTTTATACGCAATGCCCCGTCCAATGAAGGCAAGCATTGTTTGCTTTCTTGACTACCTTGTCCACTTGTGTTGCCACTTTCAAAGATCTATGGACCTGTATGCCTAGATCTCTCCGACTTCTATATTCCTAAGAGTTTTGCCATTTATTGTATATTTCCCCTCCAAGTTAGACCTACCAAAATGCATTCCCTCACATCTATCCGGATTAAACTCCATTTGCCATTTCACTGCCTAAATCTCCAACCTATCTATGTCCTGCTGCATCCTCTGAGATTCCTCAACACTATCTGCCACTCCACCAACCTTGGTGTCATCCGCGAACTTACTAATCAGATCAGCTACATTTTCCTCCAAATAGTTATGTATACTACAAACAACAAAGAACCCAGCACAGATCCCTGTGGAACACCACTAGTCACAACCTCCCATTCAGAAAAACACCCTTCTATGACCGAGATGTACAAAGGGACCTGGGTGTCCTTGTACACTAGTCACTGAAAGCATGCAGGCAGTAAGCAGTTAAGAAGGAAAATGGTATGTTAGCCTTCATTGAAAGAGGACTTGAGTACAGCAGCAATGTTGTGTAATTGTAAATGTATAGAACCTTGCTGAGACTACACTGAGTGCATACAGTTTTGGTCTTATCTAAAAAAAGGATATACTTGTCATAAAGGGTTCAGAAGATTGATTTCTGGGATGGCAAGATTGTCATATGAGGAGAGATTGGATCAACAAGACCTGTATTCACTGGGCTTTAGAAGAGAGGGATTTCATTTAAACATATAAAATTCTGACAGGGCTGGATAGACTGGATTGAGGGCTGGTGTATTCTATGGGGGGCTATAGAAGAAGTGCCAGTCTCGGGATACAAGGTAGACCATTTAGAACTGAGATGAGAAGAAACATCTTCTCTCCGAGGGTGATAAACCTGTGGAATTTTCTATCACAAAAGCCTGTGGAGGCCAAGTCACTGAATATATTTAATAAGGAAATAGACAGATTTCTAAACTGTGCCAACTCTATAGGGAGTGCACGGGAGAATGGCGTTGAAACCGAAGATCAACCTTGGTCGTACAGAGTGGCGGAGCAGGCTCAAAGGAACAAATGGTCTATTCCTGCTCCTATTTTCTGTTTCTTATTCTATGCCCAATACTACATTTCTTTCTCTGCCACATGTGCAAAACACGAAATACCTAACAGACAAATCAAGGCTCAAAGTGGTCTCTTACACTGATCCTCTTGTGTTTGTTCCAACCTCCCTTACCGATGATTACGCATTCCTTTCATTCTTATGCCTCTCAATCAGTGGGCTGAGAACTTTTCAGAATTCGTTCCAGGAGCCATCATTTGCCCTTTCAGTCCTGGTCAGATGATGTTTGATCTCAGCAATTTACTGTATAAGCAATGTAACCATCTCACAGTTTAAACATGTGTCTCCTCTCATCTGGAGAAGCAGAAAGGAAAATTGGATATACAATGCAAAGCTAAAAATATTCTGTGGAAATAAAGAGGCAAAATATTGCTACTGATACATATCATTTACTGGTTAGTATTATTATCCTGTACTTTATTATTTATTATTATTCCTGGGATGATGACAATGGTTGCAATAACATTTTTTGCTTGTCCTTGGTTCCCAGAGGAGCTGGACAAGCATATGAAGGCAAAGGGAATAAATGGCTGCAATCGTAGATTTAGATGAAAAAGATGTGAGCTAACCCAAGTGAAACATAGTCACAGAAAAGGACTGGTATGGGCAAATAACCTGTTTCTACGCTGTAACATCCATGCTACACAATTGCCAGGCTATGATTATCTCCAAATGGAGAGAATCCAACAATCACCCCTTAGCATTCACAGCATTACCATCACTGAATCATCTCTATCAAAATCTGGGGGTATCATTGACTAAAAACTAAAATGGGCCACTCACATAAATCGAAGGCTACCAGAGGTCAGAAGCCAGGAATCCAGAGATATGTAACTCACATCCTGAATCCCCAAAGCCTGCCGATAATCTACAAGGCACAAGTCAGGAAGGTGATGGCATACTCTCCCCTTAACTGGACAAGTGCAGCTCCAACAACAGAGGCTCAACACAATCCAAGATAAAACAGCCCACTTGATTGGCAACCCGACCACAACCATTCACTCCCTCCATCACTATCAAACAGTGTTAGCCGTGTGTACCATCTGCAAGATGCACTGCAGGAACTCACCAAGGCTCCTTAGACAGCACCTTCCAAACCCATGACCACTACCATCTGGGACAAGGGCAGCAGACACATGAGAACACCATCACCAGGAACTTCTTCTCTAAATCACTCACCATCCTAGCTTGGAAATATATCGATTTCTTCAGTCACTGGTTCAAAATCCTGGAACACCCTCCCTAACAGCACTGTGGGTGCACCTACACCAGTGTTTTTCAAACTTTTCTCCTGGACCCACTTTTTCAAACCAGCTGACCTTCACGACCCATGCCAGCCGGACTTTCATGCATGCCAGCCGACCTTTGCAACACACGGCACATTTGCTTACTTTTAATGCAAAAGGGGAGCCTGCTTGGTCCTTACAATCTCACTCCAATCAGGAGGGGGTGGTGCGAATATCAGATGCAGACTTCAGCCAGTTCCTTTGTGCCAACTTAACCTTTGTGAGAACGGAAAATGCAACCTTGCACATTTAGCTCATTGTGACGGGCAGTAGCAATAAAATGCTTGTTTTACTCAGCACTGGATACTCCTGGGAGATGCTACTCCAAAATGCTGACAGCCTTGTGGGCTTTTGACATGTTTTAAATGAGACAGCAGTGTAGTCTTTTCATTCAGCGTCAGCTCTACGTTAATAACTGACTCTAGGGCATCAACCTCAAAGGAAATTTTCACCCACCATTTCTCATTCAAAATCTGAAACTTCCCCTTTCATTTACCAGTACTTTCCAGAATGTAACACATGGGCCTTGCATCATTTGCATTGGCACAATCGACAAAACCATAACTGTAGAAATCATCTTTGCACTGTTTTGTTCCCGATTGAATTTTCTTCTTTGTATGCTGTTAACCCGAGACCCTGGAGCTCAGCACAGAGCTAACACGAGCACTGCTCTGTCCTGCCTTGGACTCTCCTTAGCAGCTCTCTCCAACAGAGTTAGTTGTCAGATCCTGGCCAGTAGGTACACTGCCTATTTGTGTCTCTGGTTGTCTCCTTCTTGAATTGATTCATCTTCAGGGTCCTCTTTCCTTCCTTGCCAGCAGCTAGAAAATAGAAGCTCTCCTCGATGGTGCCATACAGGGCGCCTGACATCGAATGCAGGTGCCGACGTGTCACCCGCTCACTGCCGCCACTTACAGCCAGAAAACTCTAGACTCATTGCCTTCTCATTTAAACGGCAGCGGCCGGCATTCTCAATGAAATTACCGGTCGCGGCTGTTGGGTGCTTCTCCAGTGATCGGACAGCTGTGGGCACCTCCCAGCAGGCAGGGGTCAGCAGCCCCTCCGAACACACTGACCCGGGATGTCTGGACAGCCTCTCTGGACACACTAAACCAGGACAGGGCAGATAGCCCCTCCGGACACAGTGACCGAAGAAAGGCTGGACACAGCCAAACAGTCCCTCCGGACACACTGACCCCGGACAAGCTAGATGCAGCCGGACAGCCCCTCTGAACACACTGACCCAGGGTAGGCTGGACGCAGCCGGACAGCCACGCCGGACACTGGTCTCGGGCAGCTAGACAGCCCCTCTGTACACACTGACCCAGGACAGGCCAGACAGCCACTCCGGACACTGACCCGGGACAACCGCACCGGTCAAACTGAACCGGGACAGCCGCTCCGCACATAATGACCTGGGACAGCAGAACAGCCTCTTCGGACACATTGACCCAGGACAGCCGGATAGCCCCTTTGGACACTCTGACCTGGGAAAGGCCAGATGACCACTTTTCGGACACACTGAATCGGGACAGCTGCTCGGACAAACTAAACCGGGACAGCCGCTCCGGACCCATTGACCTGGGTCAGCTGCTCTGGACATACTAATCCTGGGCAGCCAGACAGTACCTCTGGACACACTGACCCGGGACAGCCCCTCCGGACACACTGACCTGTGACTGTCCCTCCGGACACACTGACCAGGGACAGCCCCTCCGGACACACTGACCTGGGACAGTCCCTCCGGCCACACTGAACCGGGACAGTCCCTCCGGACACACTGACCAAGGACAGTCCCTCCGGACACACTGACCAGGGACAGACCCTCCGGCCACACTGACCCGGGACAGACCCTCCGGCCACACTGACCCGGGACAGCCCCTCCGGACACACTGACCCGTGACTGTCCCTCCGGACACACTGACCAAGGACAGCCCCTCCGGACACACTGACCCGGGACAGTCCCTCCGGACACACTGACCAAGGACAGTCCCTCCGGACACACTGACCAAGGACAGTCCCTCCGGCCACTGACCCGGGACAGACCCTCCGGCCACACTGACCCGGGACAGACCCTCCGGACACACTGACCCGGGACAGGCTGGACACCCGCTCAGGACAGAGGCTATATGGAGGGTATACTGAGGGGACTGTGTGGGTATACTGAGGGGACTGTGAGGGTATACTGAGGGGACTGTGAGGGTATACTGAGGGGACTGTGAGGGTATACTGAGGGGACTGTGAGGGTATACTGAGGGGACTGTGAGGGTATACTGAGGGGACTGTGAGGGTATACTGAGGGGACTGTGAGGGTATACTGAGGGGACTGTGAGGGTATACTGAGGGGACTGTGAGGGTATACTGAGGGGACTGTGAGGGTATACTGAGGGGACTGTGAGGGTATACTGAGGGGACTGTGAGGGTATACTGAGGGGACTGTGAGGGTATACTGAGGGGACTGTGAGGGTATACTGAGGGGACTGTGAGGGTATACTGAGGGGACTGTGAGGGTATACTGAGGGGACTGTGAGGGTATACTGAGGGGACTGTGAGGGTATACTGAGGGGACTGTGAGGGTATACTGAGGGGACTGTGAGGGTATACTGAGGGGACTGTGAGGGTATACTGAGGGGACTGTGAGGGTATACTGAGGGGACTGTGAGGGTATACTGAGGGGACTGTGAGGGTATACTGAGGGGACTGTGAGGGTATACTGAGGGGACTGTGAGGGTATACTGAGGGGACTGTGAGGGTATACTGAGGGGACTGTGAGGGTATACTGAGGGGACTGTGAGGGTATACTGAGGGGACTGTGAGGGTATACTGAGGGGACTGTGAGGGTATACTGAGGGGACTGTGTGGGTATACTGAGGGGACTGTGAGGGTATACTGAGGGGACTGTGAGGGTATACTGAGGGGACTGTGAGGGTATACTGAGGGGACTGTGAGGGTATACTGAGGGGACTGTGAGGGTATACTGAGGGGACTGTGAGGGTATACTGAGGGGACTGTGAGGGTATACTGAGGGGACTGTGAGGGTATACTGAGGGGACTGTGAGGGTATACTGAGGGGACTGTGTGGGTGTACTGAGGGGACTGTGAGGGTATACTGAGGGGACTGTGAGGGTATACTGAGGGGACTGTGAGGGTATACTGAGGGGACTGTGTGGGTATACTGAGGGGACTGTGAGGGTATACTGAGGGGACTGTGTGGGTATACTGAGGGTATTGTACGGGTACGGAGGGTATTGTGAATGAAATGAAATGAAAAGAAAATCGCTTATTGTCACGAGTAGGCTTCAATGAAGTTACTGTGAAAAGCCCCTAGTCGCCACATTCCGGCGCCTGTCCGGGGAGGCTGGTACGGGAATTGAACCGTGCTGCTGGCCTGCTGTAAAAGCCAGCGATTTAGCTCAGTGAGCTAAACCAGCCCCAGTTGTGAGGATATGCTGGGGGGACTGAGGGGACTGTGAGGGGGCTGTGGGGAAAGGGGACTAACCCGCTGCCGGGATGGGCCTGGTCCCGCCGCCGGGATGGGCCTGGTCCCGCCGCCGGGATGGGCCTAGTCCCGCCGCCGGGATGGGCCTGGTCCCGCCGCCCCGCTGCCGGGATGGGCCTGGACCCGCCGCCCCGCCGCCGGGATGGGCCTGGTCCCGCCGCCGGGATGGGCCTGGTCCCGCCGCCCCGCTGCCGGGATGGGCCTGGTCCCGCCGCCCCGCTGCCGGGATGGGCCTGGTCCCGCCGCCGGGATGGGCCTAGTCCCGCCGCCGGGATGGGCCTGGTCCCGCCGCCGGGATGGGCCTGGTCCCGCCGCCGGGATGGGCCTGGTCCCGCCGCCCCGCCGCCGGGATGGGCCTGGTCCCGCCGCCCCGATGGGCCTGGTCCCGCCGCCCCGATGGGCCTGGTCCCGCTGCCGGGATGGGCCTGGTCCCGCCGCCCCGCTGCCGGGATGGGCCTGGTCCCGCCGCCCCGCTGCCGGGATGGGCCTGGTCCCGCCGCCCCGCCGCCGGGTTTCCCTCACGGGTTCTCTCCGCCGCCTCCCGCTCTCCGCTAACCGCCGCCGCCGCCGGGAATCCAGAAACTTCTACCGCGCGGGGCCAACCGTTAAACACAGCGGCAGCCAATTAGCGAGCGGGGATCAGCAGCCAATCAGCGTGCGGGACCGACAGCCAATCAGCGAGCCGAGCCGGCAGCCAATCACCGAGCGAGGCCCGCAGCCAATCACCATGCGGAACCAACAGCCAATCACCGAGCGGGGCCGGCAGCCAATCACCGAGCGGGGCCGGTAGTAGCCAATGAGCGAGCGCGGAGCAACGGCCAATCAGCGAGCGGGGCCGGCAGCTGCCAATCAGCGAGTGTAGACCAATGGTGCAAGGGGTGGGAATCTGAAGCTGGTCACTTTGGCAGGAAGAATAAAGAAGCGGATTAACGGGAACCGCCACTGAAGGGTGGGGGGACCTGGGCTTCCTCCTGGCTGAAGGGTGGGGGGACCTGGGCTTCCTCCTGGCTGAAGGGTGGGGGGACCTGGGCTTCCTCCTGGCTGAAGGGGGGGGGACCTGGGCTTCCTCCTGGCTGAAGGGTGGGGGGACCTGGGCTTCCTCCTGGCTGAGGGTGGGGGGGGACCTGGGCTTCCTCCTGGCTGAAGGCTGGGGGACCTGGGCTTCTCCTGGCTGAAGGGTGGGGGGACCTGGGCATCCTCCTGGCTGAAGGGTGGGGGGACCTGGGCATCCTCCTGGCTGAAGGCTGGGGGGACCTGGGCTTCCTCCTGGCTGAAGGGTGGGGGGACCTGGGCATCCTCCTGGCTGAAGGCTGGGTGGACCTGGGCTTCCTCCTGGCTGAAGGGTGGGGGGACCTGGGCATCCTCCTGGCTGAAGGGTGGGGGGACCTGGCATCCTCCTGGCTGAAGGGTGGGGGGACTGGGCATCCTCCTGGCTGAAGGGTGGGGGGACCTGGGCATCCTCCTGGCTGAAGGGCAGGGGAATCTGGGTTTGCTCCTGGGTGAAGGGGGGGGGGGGGTGGGGTGGGATCTGGGCTTCCTCCTGGCTGGAATGAGCCGGTTGTCTTCCTACCATTTGCTCCACCAAACAGGTCAGGGCATCCCATTCCCCGGCCACCAGTATACCCAGGTTCAATCATCTTTGTGACCTCCTCGAAAAAGGAACTTGAGTATTAACGAACCCCAGTAAAATTGCAGTCAATGGGAATCAGAGGGAAATCTCCCTACTGGTACTTAGCAGACAGGAAAATAGTTGGGGTTGTTAGATGCCAATCATCTCAGTCCCAGAACATCGCTGCAGGTGTTTCTCAAGCTCATGTCTTACGCCTAATTGTCTTCAGCTTTTTCATTAATGACCTTCTCTCCATCAGAAGATCAGAAGTAAGGATGTTTGCAGATGATTTTGTCGAGATAGTGATGTAGTGGTATTGTCACTGGACAAGTAATCCGGGACCCAGGGTCATGCTCTGGGGTCCTGGGTTCGAATCCCACCATGTGAATTATGAATTCAATAAAAATATGGAATTAAAAGTCTAATAATGACCATGAATCGATTATCATAAAAATCTATCTGGTTTACTAATGCCCTTTGGGGATTCAATCTGGTCTGGTCTTAATCTAACTCCAGATCCACAGCAATGTGGTTGTCTATTAAATGCTCTCTGAAGTGGCCTAGCAAGCCCTCAGTTGTAACAAACCAATAAAAATGCTCAAAGGAATGAAACTGGACAGACAACCCAGCATGATAAAGGCATCAGAAACAGCAACAGCAAATTTAGCCCTGTTGACCCTGCAAAGTCCTCCTTACTAACATTTGGGGGCTTGCATCAACCTTGGTAAAGGTGTCTGACATCACTAGTCAAGCAACAAACTGTCATATTCATGGAATCATCCCTTACACATGTCTCAGACACACCATCATCATTCCTGGATTCCCACAGATCTAGCAGAAGTGGCAGGTGGCACAGAGGCATATGGTTGGGTGGGTGGGTGTTGCCCTGGGAGTCCTCAACATTGACACTGAAGCTCAATGCTTCACAGCTCCAGGGTCCCAGGTTCGATTCCCGGCTTGGGTCACTGTCTGTGTGGAGTCTGCACGTTCTCCCCGTGTGTGCGTGGGTTTCCTCCGGGTGCTCCGGTTTCCTCCCACAGTCCAAAGATGTGCAGGTTAGGGTGGATTGGCCATGATAAGTTGCCCTTAGTGTCCAAAATTGCCCTTAGTGTTGGGTGGGGTTACTGGGTTATGGGGATAGGGTGGAGGTGTTGACCTTGGGTAGGGTGCTCTTTCCAAGAGCCGGTGCAGACTCGATGGGCCGAACAGCGTCCTTCTGCACTGTAAATTCTATGAAATCTATGAAGTCTCATGGCACCAGGTCAAACACGGGCAAGGAAACTCCTGCTAATTAACACATAACTCCCAGCTGATGAATCAGTACTCCTCAATGTTCAACACCATTTGGAAGAAGCAGTGAGAGTGGCAAAAGCACAGAATGCACTTTGGGTGGGGGACATAATGTCCATTACCAAGAGTATAAATGATGGAAGATGAACACAGTAGTTCTAAATATATCCTTTCAGGCCATTTGTCTGATTTATACCACACAGTTTACAAATATCACTGCTGGAACTAAATCAAACGTTCCCTGTGAGGGCTCCTGCCAGTTGTCTTACTGGGCCACATGATTTCTTGTACTCTGAAAACAAGATGAAAACACACTGATCTCAACAGCTACAAGTCTAGTAACGCTTCTAGCATTTTAAAATTATAAGTAAAGGGTTTATTAACAAGAAAATGGAAGCACAGAAGATTACAGTTACACATTTAAAATTAGTCTTACAAAACAGTCCCAAAAAAGACTCCCTACATGGTCAGGCCCATTCTCAGGCAACAAAGAATCCAGCAATGTTCTCCAAAACAAAGCTGCTGTCATTTTTTTAAAAATAAAACATTTTATTGAGGCATTTGTGATTTTGTAACAATAACAGAAGAAACAGTGCACATACAAATATAAACATAGTGCAAAGGCCATCTTCCTCCCTTACAGGTCCCAGCTTTCTTACACACTAATCTAAGCTAATCACACCCCCCCTCTCTGCTGACGGTTAATTTTCACTAAAGAAGGCGATAAAATGGCTGCAACCTCCGGACGAACCCTGGCATTGACCCTCTCAGGGCGAATTTGATTTTCTCGAGACACGGAAAGCTAGCCATGTCCGATAGCCAGGTCTCTGACTTCAGGGGCTTTGAGTCCCTCCAAGCTAATAGTATCCATGTCTGGGCTACCAGAGAGACAAAGGCCAGAACGTCTGCCTCTTTCTCCTCCTGGATTCCCGGATCTTCCGACACCCCAAAAATAGCCACCTCTGAACTCGGTGCCACCCTTGTTTTTAACACTGTGGACATGACATCCGCAAACCCCTGCCAAAATCCCCTAAGCTTCGGGCATGTCCAGAACATATGAACATGGTTCGCTGGTCCTCCCGCACACCTGTCTTCTATCCCAAAGAATCTGCTCATCCGGGCCACTGTCATGTGAGCCCGGTGAACAATCTTAACTTGTATCAGACTGAGCCTGGTGCATCTTGTGGACGTGTTGACTCCACTCAAGGCATCCGGCCAGAGACCATCCTCTATCTCTCCTCCTAACTCCTCTTCCCATTTGTGTTTCAGCTCCTCGGTCTGCGTATCCTCTGACCCCATGTGTTCATTATAGATGTCCAAAACCCTCCCCATCTCCCACTCACACTCTGGAAACTACCCTGTCCTGTATTCCCCTTGGTGGTAGGAGCAGGAAGTCTGAGACCTGGCTGCGTAGGACGTCCCGGGCCTGCAGGTACCTTAACTCATTCCCTCCCATCAATTCAAAATTCTCCTCCAACTCCCTGAGGCTGGGAAGCTCCATTCTGTGAACAGATCTCCCATCTTCTCAATCCCTGCTCTTTGCCATCTCCGAAACCCTCCATCCAGGTTCCCCTGAGCAAGCCGATGATTTTTGCAGATTGGAGACCAAACCGATGCTCCCGCTGCTCCCCACGTGTTTCCTCCATTGCCCCCAGACTCTCAGGGCCGCCACCACCATGGGGCTGGTGAAATACCGTGTCAGCGGGAACTGCAGAGCTGTTACAAAGCTGCTGTCATTTTAATAAGGCATATCATGGCCTCTCAAACTCTACTTCCACTGTTGTAGAAATCCAATACTTTAGAACAGCACCACTTTTTACGGACTGTTCTGGCTTGACTAGATTGCTGATTCAAATTGGCCCTCTTCTCCCAGCCCAGAGGTCTTCTCAAGCCTAGTTGGTCTTCTCACACAAATCCTCTTCACACCTTAAAACCATTTTTTCTGCCATCTATGATTCCATTGTCATTAGCAGTTCTTAGAACTCAACTTTTCTAAAATACAAAACAAAAATTTTTCATTCATTTATGGGATATGGTCATCACTGGTTGGGCCAGCATTTATTGCCCATCCCTAGTTGTCCTTCAGAAGGTGGTGTGAGTTGCCTTCTTGAGCATCTGCTACACCCATTGTGCTGTGCGGGAGGGAGTTCCAGGATTTTGTCCCAGCGACAGTGAAAGAACAGCCAATATATTTCCAAGTCAGGGTGGTGAGTGACTTGGAGGGGAACCTCCAGGTGGTGGGGTTCCCAGGCATCTGCTGCTCTTGTCCTTCTAAATGGAAGTGGTCGTGGATTTGGAAGGTGCTGTCTAAGGAACGTTGGCAAGTTCCTGCAGTGCATTTTGTAGATGGTACACACGTCTGCTAATGTTCATCGGTGGTGGAGGGTTTGAACGTTTGCGGGAGAAGCAATCAAGTCGGGCTGCTTTGTCCTGGAGTGTTGTTGGAGCTGCACTCATCCAGGCTAGCGCAGAATGTTTAATTAAACTCCTGTGCCTTGTACATGGTTGACAGGCTTTGGGGGGGGGGGGGGGGGGGGGGGGGGTAACTTACTCACTGTAGGATTCAGAATCTTTGACCTGCCCTGGTAGCCACAGTATTAATATGGCTGGGTCCAGTTCAGTTTCTGATCAATGGTAACCCCCAGGATGTTGATTGTGGGGATTCAGCGATGGTAATGCCAGGGGGCGATGGTTAGATTCTCTCTTGTTGGAGATGGTCATTGCCTGGCACTTGTGTGGTGCAAATCTAACTTGCCACTCGTCAGCCCAAACCTGGATATTGTCCAGGTCTTGCTGCATTTTGACATGGATTGCTTCATTATCTGAGGGGTCGCAAATGGTGTGAACATTGTGCAGCCATCAGCAAACATCCCCACTTCTAACCTTATGATGGAAGGTCACTGATGAAACAGCTGAAGATGGTTGGGGCCTAGGACACTTCCCTGAGGAACCCCTGCAGTGATGTCCTGGAGCTGAGATGATTGACTTACAACCACCACAACCAGCTTCCTTTGTGCCGGGTATGACTCCAACCAGCGGAGAGTTTCCCCCCCGATTCCCATTGACTCCAGTTTAGCTAGGGCTCCTTGATGCCACACTCGGTCAAATGCTGCCTTGGTGTCAAGGGCAGTCATTCTCACCTCACCTCTGGCATTCAGCTCTTTTGTCCATGTTTGAATCAAGGCTATAATGAGGTCAGGAGCTGAGCGGCCCTGGCAGAACCCAAACTGAGCATCCGTGAGCAGGTTATTGCTGAGTAAGTGCCACTTGATAGCACTGTTGTTCCTTCATATTTTGCTATGCCCCCTACTTTCATATCAAATAAAATTTAATAACCTTGCCTCATTTCATTATGAAACTATTGGTAAATTTAAAAGCGTTTTACTTCCCGTTGAAATTTAACAGCTGAAAAAAGGCAGGTCCCTCTGTATCTCCTAATGCTAATTTACCAAAAACCACTTGACCAGGAAAGTCAATTTACCAATGCAAGCATCTAACACCTGTATTCATTTTCCTTCAATTCTTGTATTAAATCTTTTCCCAACTTAACTAAATTATTTGCACATACATACCCACACTGCCTTCTTTATTGAATAATGCAATGTTCCCAAAAAATATTTTTAAAAGCATCCACTTTCACACTTTCCTTCCGCCAAAAAAGTCAGAATTTCAAAAAGATGGTTCAATTTGCTGAACCCATTTTGTATTACTTGTTACATTATCTATAAAAACAAAATTATTACACTATCGTGTGCATGGATCAACCACAAAAAAGTCTTATAAAAGTAGTTAATCCAGTCCATTCTATTAGCTAATTTCCAAGTTCTTTCAAATTCTATACTGACAACACATCTGCAATTAAGTTTTTTCTCCCAGCCTCATGTGTAACTGTCTGTGGGGAGTCTGCACGTTCTCCCCGTGTCTGCATGGGTTTCCTCCGGGTGCTCCGGTTTCATCCCACAGTCCAAAGATGTGCAGGTTTGGTGGATTGGCCATGATAAATTGCCCTTAGTGTCCAAATAGGTGAGGTGGGGTTACTGGGTTACAGGGATAGGGTAGAGGTGTGGGCTTAGGTAGGGTGCTCTTTCCAAGGACCGGTGAAGACTTGATGGGCCAAATGGCCTCCTTCTGCACTGTAAATTCTATGAATATCCTCTCTGTGTTGCTTGCAAATTTTGAAATGATGCTCTGTATAATCAAATCTACATACCAAAAAGTTGATGATCTTTGCTGCAATATTTTATCATAAATAGCATTATAGATATAATAGGCATAAGAATGTACATTACATAATATTGTCAGATTATGAAACAAATATTTTTCCCTGCAGGCTTGTAAATGGGTCTATTTAACACGTTAACTGAGACAGTCTCAGTTCTACACACAAATGTTTTAATCATGAAAAATCCAATTACATTGTAACCATTCATAATTGATTAAAACGGTAAAGTTTGAGGCCACGAGAAAAGTCATATTGCCAAACAAACATCAAATGTATGATTTGCCGAATGAAAGTTCAGATAAATCTCAGGCTTTTTTAAAACCCAGTTCTTAAAGTCCACAACCCTGAAACATTTCCATCTCTCAAAGTTAATCCAAACTCTTGAGTCAAGTACATTGTATAATTTATTTGGTATACTTGAGAGATTCCTATACTTGTACTAAATTAGCAAAATATCTATTGAAAAATATCACATCCAATACATGGTGCAGTGTGATATATTTTATTCAGCATAATATTACAGATATCTATCCCTTGGAGTGTGCTCAGGAACATATCCATCATTGAGACAACATTTCCATAAATGTTAGTTTAAATGTTCATTGGTACCAATGCTGTTTAGTTTGATCCTTGAGCTAACATCTGCATCACACTTTGACATTCTCATCATTCTCATACTTGGGTTGTGGGAGTTTGCTTCTCTAATTTACTTAAAAAGTGTTCACATGCCACATCTTTTTCTATTAACAAATGTTACCTATTATAAAATAACATGGATCTTTCTTCTTGGGTATCGTGAATATAAATGAAAAGTTAAAAAAAAATCACTCGCTCTAGTCCATTCTATAATCCTTAGGTGGTTCTTCTAAGGCTGCTGTCCCTCGTATCGCTGTTCACTGCTGCCAGTGAAGAGGCTCAATTACCTGTGGACAAGACAATCAGTTAACATACTAAGTTCTGATGAAAGGTCATTGACCTGAAATATTAACTCAATTTCTCTCTCCGTGGATACTGGCAGGTCTGCCGAGTCTTTCCTACACTTTATGTTTTTATTATCATATGGTCTCATCCTAATCTATATCAAGTACTATTAGATAGAGCTTGTTACACCTGTTTGCTTCCTATTCACTGAGCCGAGGACAGGCTATTTTTTTTAAGAACAGTACAGCACAGAACAGGCCCTTCGGCCCTCGATGTTGTGCCGAGCAATGATCACCCTACTCAAACCCACTTATCCACCCTATACCCGTAACCCAACAACCCTCCCCTTAACCTTACTTTTTAGGACACTACGGGCAATTTAGCCTGGCCAATCCACCTAACCCGCACATCTTTGGACTGTGGGAGGAAACCGGAGCACCCGGAGGAAACCCACGCACACACGGGGAGGACGTGCAGACTCCACACAGACAGTGACCCAGCCGGGAATCGAACCTGGGACCCTGGAGCTGTGAAGCATTTATGCTAACCACCATGTTACCGTGCTAACCATTAATTCATTTTCCCTTTTCAAAATATCCCAGAGATTGAGGCAGTTATTATTGCTCTAGTAATTTATTCAGATAGCACAACTCGTAAAATCTTGTTCTCAAAGAGTTACGGTTTCACTTGTGAAATTGACATTTTGGGACGATTTCAAAAATAAATTTTACTCATGCAAAATCTGTGTTTATTTACCACACGGGCAAATTTTGCAACCTCTTGCATAATATACATTGGCTGGTATACTGCAGAAAATTTACACATTGGGGAAAATCAAGATTAGAAAATGAAACCGGGATAAAACAGGGTGATGTCTCAAGACATATTGAGATGCAAATTAGCATATCAGTGAGAAAAGCAAGTGTTTCCCTGGGTAATTAGAGGAAAACAAGGGGATATAGTAAAGGGAACTTCAAAGTGGAGAGTGCAAACGTTGAAAATGACAGTCCTCCCAAGATTCCTATTTGTATTTCAGTGTCTTCCTATCTTTATTCCGCTGTCCTTTTTTAAGCAGGTCGACCGAGTGATCACGGGCTTCATCTGGGTGGGCAAGACCCTGTGGGTAAGGAAGGTAATGCTTGAGCGGAGTCAGGAAGAAGGCGGCTGGCGCTGCCAAATTTTAGCAACTATTACTGGGCGGCTAATATCAGGAAATGGGTGGTGGAGTGGGGGGGTTGGCATGGGTGCGTATGGAGGCGGCTTCTTGTAAGGGCACCAGTCTGGGGGCATTGGTAACTGCGCCTCTGCCGCTCATGCCGGCACAGTACTCCACCAGCCCCGTGGTGGTGGCGGCCCTGAGAGTTTGGGGCCAATGGAGGAGGCATGTGGGAGCATTGGTCTGGTCCCCAATCTGTGATAATCACCGGTTTGCCCTGGGGAGTATGGATGGGGGGTTCCAGTTATGGCGGAGAGCAGGGGTTGAGAGGAAGGGGGATGCATTCATAGAGAGGAGCTTTCAGAGTATGAGGACGTTGGAGGAAAAGTTTGGGTTGGCGAAGGGAAATGAATTCAGGTATCTGCAGGTGCAAAATGTCCTTCCTAAACAGGTGTCAACCTTCCCGCTCCTACTGCTGAGGGGGATTCAGGACAGGCTCATTTCCAGAGGGCGGGTGGGGGAGGGGAGCATCTTGGACATCTATAAGGAGCTTATGGAGTTGGAGGTGATGCAGACCGAGGAGCTGAAACACAAGTGGGAGGAGGAGCTGGGGGGAGAGATAGAGGATGGTCTATGGGCAGATGCGTTGAGTAGAGTCAAGGCGTCCACACGTGCCAGGCTCAGCCTGATACAATTTAAGGTTGTTCACCAGGCTCACAGGACAGTGGCCCGGATGAACAGATTCTTTGGGGTTGAGGACAGGTGCACGAAATGTGCGGGACGACCAGCGAACCATGTCCACATGTTTTGGACATGTCCAAAGCTTAGGGGATTTTGGCAGGGGTTTGCGGATGTCATGTCCATGGTGTTAAAAACAAGGGTATTGCTGAGTCCAGAGGTGACGATTTTCAGGGTGTCGGAAGATCCGGGAATCCAGGAGAAAGAGGCAGATATTCTTGCTTTAGCTTCCCTGGTATCCCGGAGACGGATACTATTAGCTTGGAGGGACTCAAAGCCCCCGAAGTCGGAGACCTGGCTATCGGACATGGCTAGCTTTCTCTGTTTGGAGAATTAAGTTCGCCTTGAGAGGGTCCCTGTTAGGGTTCACCCGGAGGTGGCAACCGTTTGCCGACTTCTTTGTGGGAAATTAATCGGCAGCAGATGGGGGGGGGGGGAATCAAAGGCTATGGGGAGAAAGCAGGATTAGGCTATTGAGTTGGATGATCAGCCATGATCACGATGAATGGCGGAGCAGGCTCGAAGGGCCAAAAGGCCTCCTCCTGCTCCTATCTTCTATGTATCTAAGTATCTATGTTATATTAAATCTCTAACAGATGGTCAAATTAAAAGACAAATTGTGTACCATTGCAATAAAAGATAACAGCCAATGATTGTACTGGAGAATGAAAAGGTACTCCCATAACGACAATATTTATGTTTCCTTCTTTGATAACTAATTCAACAATCAGTTGGTTCCAATCATATCACTTGGCAACTTTTGCTCAATTGATTGACACAAACAGCAGCATTGTGACCAACAATAATGATTACCAAGCATTAGGGAGTTTTTGTTGAAATAGCATAAACAACAAACCTTTAAGCGTTTTGGGGTAATTTGGTTTCTTTGAGCTAATTTATATATATTAAAGACTATATTACTTAGCAATCTGCGGAATACTCATGTAAAGATTCTACTTCTGCTCTTAGTTGGAAATTTTGCACTCAGCTTGTAATTTCCCATTAACTTTGAGATACAGAAAACTTGTGCTGAAATGTTTTAAGGCATGGGTGATGGGAAGAATAGTAATCGAGGCACTTCAGGCCACAAAAGTGATTGTCAACTGGTCATGGGAGCAACATTATTGATGGGACTGTGCCATGGAAACTATTTGTCTGAACTTTTCTGATGCAATTTGTAGAAACTAGTTACAATTTGGCATCAGCAAAGACATGAACAAATCAGTTGTTCATCCTCCTGAATTTGGAACTGTAGATAGCAGAGGGAGATCAAAAGTAAAAGAAGAGAAATTACAATCTGCATTATTGACTGATATCTTGCAATCTCTCACCTTGACTTATACCCCCAACATAAATGACAGAATTATAACGAGAAGTGATTTTGAGTAGAACAAAAAAAAATAAGTATATTAAATGCTAAAACCTAAAGAGCCGAGACACTTGGGCAACCATTCACTGAACATTCCCAATTTCCAAAAGCTAGTCCACCTTATTGTAATTAGCTTGCTGGAAATTTGGGAACATTTCTAAGTATCACTGTAGTACCAACAGAACTGAAAAAAGGACAGGCCAATTTACTTTGATTATTTCCCTGACCTATTGATCTCCCCATTGCACCATTAGATATTTTTATTTTATACATTTAGAGTACCCAATTATTTTTTTCCAATTAAGGGGCAATTTAGCGTGGCCAATCCACCTAACCTGCACATCTTTGGGTTGTGGGGGCAAAACCCATGTAAACACGGGGAGAATGTGCAAACTCCACACGGACAGTGACCCAGAGCCGAGATCAAACCTGAGACCTCAGCGCCGTGAGGCAGCAGTGCTAACCACTGCACCACCGTGCTGCCCGCACCATTAGATATAGATATGTTTAGCCATTACTGCATTGGCTTCTGATGACAACAATAAAAAGGGAAATATTCGTTTCTGATGAGAAATTGCTTTGTACATCAAGGGGAAACATTTTTAATGGATTTAAACAGTGGACATTTCCCTTTCTATTACAGGAATTGATTATCAGTTGTCTATATAGCAGATTGATTATAGATTGATATGAAACTGTCACACTGCTTTGAAAACATTGTGAATATTATGAAAATGGTAATGTGAAATTTTTTTTAAAGTGTCACTTTTCCCCTGGGGGTTATAGAAATGAAGATATGATACCCATAAGGCTTGTAAGATAAATGATTGAATTAGAATTACAGGAACTAAAGGATGCAAAATGGCACAGGAGGGGACGTGAGAGTGACTACACTCGACATCAAAACAGTATTTGACCAAGTGTGGCATGAAGATGCCTTAGGAAAATTGAAGTCGATGGGAATCAGGAGGAAAATATTCCACTGATTGGAGTCAAATTTAGTGCAAAAGTAGATGGTTGTGTCAGTTAGAAGTGCATCTTCTCAGACCCAAGACATTACTGCAGGAGTTCTGTAGCATAGTGCCTTACGCCAAAACGTCTTCAGTTGCTTCACCAATGACCTTCCCTCCATCATAAGCTCAGAAGCAGGGATGATGGGATGATTGCAGTGTTCTGTGCCATTCACAACTCCTCAGATAATTCAATAATCCGTGCCCACATGCAGCAACACCTTGACAGCATTTGTGCTTAATAAGTGGCAAGTGACATCCACACCACACAATGTCCATCTTGAACAAGGGAAAATCTAATAATCTTCCTCCTTGACATTCACTGAATTCCCCCACCATCAACATACTTGGAGTTACCATTGACCAGAAACGGAACTGGACAAGCCAAACAATTAATGTTGCCAGAAGAGTAGGTTAGAGGCTAGGAAGCCTGTGGTAAGTGTGGTGGTATGACTAGGGGGTTTAGGGTACCTATCTGCCATTGGTGCAGAGCACACGCTGCCCATTGGCTCAGGTCGGTCATGTGCCTCTCTGCTGATTGGTTGAGTCTAGTCATGTGACTGCTCACCCATTGGCCGAGAGGCAAGTAGTCCCGCCTATGAGGCGGGGTATAAGAACCTGTAGGACCTGGCAATCCGGGAGGCTGGAGTTGATTCGTGCCACGACTAACCTTTCGAAGCACTTCATGATGATGGATGTCAGAGCCACTGGACGATAGTCATTAAGGCACGCTGCTTGGCTTTTTTTTGGTACAGGGATGATGGTCGTCTTCTTGAAGCAGATAGGGACCTCAGATTGTTGTAAAGAGAGGTTGAAGATGTCTGCGTATACCCCCGCCAGCTGATCCACGCAAGACCTGAGTGCCCGTCCGGGTACCCCATCCGGGCCAGTGGCTTTCCGTGGGTTGACCTTCGAGAAGGCTGCTCTGACCTCTGCAATGGTGATCTCAGATACATGGGCATCCGCGGCTTCTGGGGTGGAGGGCTCGCTCTCGCTGACCTCTTGCTCAAAGCGGGCATAGTGAGGGGTGCATTGGAGCTGGCGATTTTACACACCTTCATCTTGTAGCTTGTTACGTCTTGCAGACCTTGCCATAGACGGCGGGAGTCCCCCCCCCCCCCCCCCGCTGTCTCAGCATCAGGAGGTGGTGGCACTGTGGTACTGTCACTGGACTAGTAATCCAGACACACCTGGGGTCCCAGGTTCAAATTCTGCTACTGCAGATGGCGAAATTTGAATTAAATTTAAAAATATCTGGTGATGACCATGAAATCATTGTCGACTGTCGTTAAAAACCATGTAGTTCACCAATATCCTTTCGGGAAATCTGCCATCCTTACCCGGTCTGGCCTATATGTGACTCCAGACCCACAGCAATGTGGTTGACTCTTAACTGACCCTCAAGGGCAATTAGGGATGGGCAATAAAGGCTGGCACAGCTGGCGACGCCCATGTCCCCGAACGAATAAAAAAACATTCCCTTTTGTTCTGGAATACTAATTCTCAGTCATTCAATCTCTCCCACCTTCCACCCTCCTTTTGTTCTTGCTCTACCCACACCTTGCTCATAAATCACAGTTCTGATGAAAGGGTATCGACCTGAAACATTGGCCCAGAGTTTGGCTTCTCCGTCAATTTCAGACACGGTCAAAGATTCTAAAGCCTGCCCTCAGGTATTGTGGGTGCGAGTTGATGGCCTCATCGTACCTGCCTCAATGACATGACGAGGCTGTTGAATCTCACAAGAGGCTTCTCACGAGATCTGCGACGTTCAAAACGCCTCACGAGATTTAAAGAGATCTCTCCCTCACTGAGCGAAATCCAGTTTAACATATTTAAATAAGCCATTAGGCAAGAAAACAGCACTGCAATCCCCCAGGGCACCCAGGTGGCACTGACAGGGGCACAGCCAGGGTGTGGTTCAGGTCCGGGAGTGGCTTGGAGTGAGGGGATGCTCAAGGAGAGGTTGGTTGGGTGCAGTGGAGGGGGGTTGTCCAATGGTTGTGGTGGGGTAGCTGGGGGAAGGAAGATCAGGGCGGCATTTAAAATTGGTACCATGATCTGCAAATACTCTACCTACGCTGGCGAGCAAGGGAAACAAATTTATTCTATCTGAGAAGAGTGCTGAATGGTTGGCAAGTGGATGCTGATTGGTTGCCATGGAGAATGTACCAGTTGATGGCGACTGCCAAGTTAACTGCCAAGCATTGTTTGAAATTTAAATAATGCAGCTTGGCTCTGATTGGTCAAGGCATTTCCCTGAGGAATAAACTAGTAATGGTTGTCGCTTATTTTGTTTAGGTGAAACAGGCGCAATGTGTGTACATGTTCTTCCTGTTGGAAGTGGGCCCTGTGTACTAATATATGTAGCATGCAATACATGCAAATAGTGTGCAAGTTTGTAAATGGTGCACACAGCTGCTAGTGTGCACTGGTGCTGGAGGGAGTGAATGTTTAAAGGTGGTGGATAAGTGTCAAACCAGTGAGCTGTTGTGGCTGAGTTAATGTCCAGTTTTAGCCTGATGAGTCCAGTTTTAACCTGTGCCTTGTTCTGCCAACCCTGAAGTATTCCTTCAGATTAACGTTTTCTCATTTATCTCGTCCTCCAGATTAACCTTGCCTAGATTACTTAGTGTTCCAGATTAACTTTACCTAGATCACCTAGAGTTCCAGATTAACTTCACCTAGAACACCTAGTGTTCCAGATTAACCTTGCCTCGATCACCTAGTGTTCCAGATTGACTTTACCTAGATCACCTAGTGTTCCAGATTAACCTTGCCTAGATCACCTAGTGTTCCAGATTAACCTTGCCTAGATCACCTAGTGTTCCAGATTAACCTTGCCAAGATCACCTAGTGTTCCAGATTAACCTTGCCTAGATCACCTAGTGTTCCAGATTGACTTTACCTAGATTACCTAGTGTTCCAGATTAACCTTGACTATATCACCTAGTGTTCCAGATTAACTTTACCTACACTGTTTAATGTGTTGTATAATTTCATACGGTCTCCATCTGTTTAAGGCTAATGAGACCGAATTTCTCATTACTCAATTCTTCAATCCCCTGGATTGGTGGTTTTTCTCTGTACCATCTCTAGAGTTTGAATATTTACCTTATATTTTGGTGTCCAAATTGAATACAATATTTAAAAAGTATTGTAACCAGGCAGTATATAGTTTTGGCATTACATTTTCCAACTGATCCAGTTTACATGTTAAGTACAGACTCCATTTGGATCCCTTTCTGCTTTACCTTTAGCTACTTCTGGACTGACCATATAGAATGTCCCTTCAAACAATATAAAGTATGTCTCCATTTATAATACATGGTCGGATTAAATTCCTAATCCTAATAATTAAACCACTGTTTGAAATACAGTAATCGGACCAACAGTTTTCACTGCTTATTTCTAGAAAGAAAGAGAATGTGTCTCAGCTGCAAGAGGGAGTTGGCCAGATGGTGGGTGTGTGGTCCAGAATAGCACCAATAGCATGGGTTTGATCCCTCTTCTGTTGGAGGCAGACGGGGTTTGTCTCCTTGCTCCGCCCCCTAAGTGCGCGAGGCGATGGCAAAACAGCCAAGGAAAGAATTCAGGATGAAGCACTGGCCAACTGTGATGGCAGCCCCTTGGCTCAGGTATAGCGCTCGTGAATTATTGAATCAGCTGCTCTGATTCTCTGTTGATACTTAATGCCATGAATTTATTTATTAAATATCCCAGTCCTTCCTATCTGATCTACGCGAGGTGAAACCTTCGATTAAACTCATCTCAGATTCAAATCCAGGAGGTATTTTTACTGCAGCAACATAAATTGTCACAATGAGCAAACTATGCTGAGGTACACATCATATTTCTAGAAAGTGAGTAAATGGCTGCCAATGTTTACAGAATATTTAATCGAATTATTTATAACGTCAATAATCAAATTCAATCATTATTCACTCCCAACATTCAATATAATAATATTAATAATTGCTGCAAACAGTTGCGCTCGAGAGGGGTTGTAGCTTTCATGAAACACCTTAATTCCCAAAACTACAGTCACTGTAGAGAAGCATTTGCTTTCCATCTTCCATCATTGAGCATTGATGCAGAAATTCAAAATGTTACATTTAATAGTACTGGAAGCATCTGTTTCTGATAGAATAAATGTCATATAACACTAAGCCATAAAGGTCCAATCTCAATCTCCCTCCACCTCTCTCCTTTTTGCAGTTAGCCAGGCTCAGCTGGTACAGTGATTACGGTAGCAGGGTTAACCTCCATTCTGTTGAACAGGTGAATGCAAAATCTGCCTTGGTTCCAATACGGATTGGTCTCCAAACACACCCCATCACCTCTCCCCACCGAAACGTCATGTATGTAGATTCTGATTGAAGACATGGTGGAGTTTATCTGATTCCACAGCCCACCATAGTTCACTGTTTAAGCTCTTGAATGAAGAATAGCAACTTAGACAAGGAGCTGAATCCAAGCAGAAATTACTGCTTTATGAAAAGATCAGTACACGGAGGGAAAAAAACAAATACTGGAACAATGGAGTTTTACCAACATTTTAGTGGCATAAATGGAACCAGTGTTAATGAGACAAAGCAAAATTAGTGCTTCATTTATTTGTACCCACTCATTCTTATCATATATTCGGCAATATGTGTCGTTAAAAGTTGACAGAATTCAATATTGATTTTTACTAATAAAGTTCCATTTATTCAGTAGCTACAATTCATTTTTCCATGTTCTATTTTTCAGTAACGTTCCCAATGTCAATTCTTCTCTCTTTAGTTATAAATTTGCTTCTTTCGTTGGTAACTTGGAAAACTGGAAATTTGAGGCTAAGCTGCCCATGAAACTTTAACACCGATTAACTAATGTTTTTAAAATCCTTCACATTTCTTTGACTGGAGGCAGCATTCAGTAAAAGCAAAATACTGTTGGAGAGCTGAAATAAAAAGGCAAAGTGCTGGAAAAACTCAGCTGGTGCAGCAACACCTGTGGAGAGTCATTTTGGGCTTGTTCATTAACTCTGCTTCTCTCCCCACAGATACTGCAAGGCCTGCTGACTTTATCCAGTATTTTCTCTTTTTAATTTGGTGTTAAAGGAACACTTATTCTGTAAAATCTTGCAGGTTCTTGAATGAATTTACGACATCAAAGTGAAGAATCACAATGTTGGTGACGTACTGATATAATTGTGTCACTGATCACATTCCACAATCTTGGCACATTTTTCCAAAAAGGCTCGAAATCCTTTAATGTAGCGTTTAGTTGATTCCTAATTTATTGCAGAGTTTTCAGCTCTGTTTTTCTATCTCAAACTCCCTATGTCCATTATTCTCCACAAAGGAGATTTTCCTGATATCTTCTTTATCTGGTTAAGGTTACACCTCTTGCAATTTAATCAAAATGTTTTCAGAGTTACCTTTTCTGTACCATGACCTATTTTATACAAATGAAGATTTAATAATTTCCCCCTTACACTGATTCAGATTTTCATTTTCAGGAGTAATATTGTGCAGCCCTGGGGCGAAATTCTCCGACCCTGCGGGGGAATCGCCCGGGTCCGGCGTAAATCCCGCCCCCGCCGTGGCCGTAATTCTCAGCCACCCGGGAATTGGCGGGGGCGGGAATCGCGCCGCGCCGATCGGCGTGCCCCCCCGCGCCGATCGGCGTGCCCCCCCCGCGCCGATCGGCGTGCCCCCCCGCACCGATCGGCGTGCCCCCCCTGGCGATTCTCTGGCCCGCGATGGGCCAAAGTCCCGCCGCTGAGAGGCAAATCGCACCGATGTGGTTTCAACCACCTCTGGTGGCGGCGGGATTGGAAGTACGAGCGGGTCCCCCACGCGGTAGTGAATCCCCCTACCGCACATGTGCCGGTGGTGACGTCAGTGGCCACTAATGCACCGGCGCATGCGCGAACTGGCGAAGGCCTTTCGGCCAGTCCCGACGCCGGCGGGCGGGCGTCAAAGGCCGTTGGCCCCGGCTTTGGCACCAGTCAGCGTGGCGCCAACCACTCCAGCACGGGGAGAATTCCGCACCTTTTGGGGAGGCCCGATTCCGGACTGGCTGGTGCCACTCCGCTACGCCAGGACCCCTCGCCCCGCTGGGTAGGGGAGAATCTCGCCAAGATCTCGCCAAGGGAAATCTCGATTCACAACTCCTGAGATTTTGTGCTTGTGTCCCTGTTTTTGCTCAGACCAGACCACAGGTGTAAAATCACCCTCAGCCAGGAATCTACGGAATCCCTCAAAAAACCTCCCCTACCAGGAATAAACTAACTCAGCACAATGATATTCCTGGTTTCATGGACTGAGCATTAACATAATTAACAAAGTAAAGGTTCTGCTTCACAGAAATATTATCCAACAAAAGCTGACATCAAGCCACTGAAGGAAATAGTACAAGGATTCGAAAAGAAATGAAATCTGAGGGAGACATTGGGGTGGTGATAATGTCACTGGATTCAGAGACCCAGCAATACTCTGGGGACAAGGCCTCAAATCTCATCACAGCAGCTGGTGCATTTTGAATATTAGTTAATAAATTTGATATATTTAGTCATCATGAAACTATTAATTGTTGTAAAAACTTATCTGTTTCTCTCGTTTGCCTCAGGGCATGAAAGCTGCCATCCTTACTTAATCTAGCCTACATGTCTGGGCCCACAGTGATGTGTTAACTGCCCTCTGAAATGGCCCAGCAAGGACAGTTAGGGATGGGCAACAAATGCTGGTCTTTCCAACGACACCCACAGGAAAATAAACAAACCAAAAACATTGAATCAAGAATTTCCTGGACTAACAGCCAATGAAGACAAGGATGATTGGTGAATGAGACATTATTTCAAGTTCGTGTCAGGGTTAATTACTATGCCAGGGTTGGGATCTGTTTTAGAATCAGACATGGCCAGAAAGATAAAGAGAATTAGAGTTGTTGAGAATGGAGCTGGTTAACGTTGAGGCCTGGATCAATGACATGGCGGGGTTTATCAAATTGGAAAGGGTGAAATTTGCTTTGAGGGGGTCGGTACAGGGGTTTTTCAAGCGGTGGCAACCGTTCCTAGGCGTCCTGGCAGAACGGTAGACAACGATCAGTGGCAGCAGCAACCCGGGGTGGGGGGTTTATTTCAGTTTTGTTTCTATATATTGGAGGTTATGTCTGGGTGTATATATTTGCTACGTGTTTGGGCGGGTGTTAATTTATTATTTTTGTTATTGAGTTTCCTTTACATTTTTTGCATTTTGTACTTTATATTTTTGTTGTTGATGTTTTGTGAAAACTTTAATAAAAATTATTTTTTTTTAAAAAGAGAATGGAGCTGGTTTTGTGACAGTGATCAAGGCAATGATGTCAGTCTACCAATCATTGTCAGGATTCTCTGCTCATCCAAAGCTGATGCCAGACAAACTTTGTGACAAATCAGAGGCAGGAGGGATTGAGCTAATGGCTGGTAGAGCAGCCATTACACGTTAGTTACTGTTAACATTTCTTTGAAGTAAAAACAGAATTCCCAAAGCATTTGCTAATTAATAGGAAGAGATTATCCATTGGTCCGAGATACATTGTGCACATCACATCAAATAGACCTTCGTTGGTTCGGAGTTGAGTGCATTTCATTATCTGGTTACTCACTGCCCCGGAGATTAATGGCTACATAGTCAGTAGCTCAGTGCATTACATTAAATGGTTACATATTGACCATGATCTGAATGCAGTTATTAATTTACCAGGAGCTAAATGTGTTACATTAAACAGGTTATTCACTGCTTATTATAAATTATACTGATTTACAAACCCGTCTTTCAGGAAAATCGTCATCATCCTCCTCAATAACCTCCCTCTCAGACAGGATTGTATCTCCGGTAATGTCATCAGTTTCCTAAAATAAAATACAAAAAGCTCAGAATGTTACTGATAGAATAACACAAATGGTTTGTGAAAAATTCCCACAGAATATGTTCAAACCCACATGCCAGACATCGGTAACCTTACCAGCAAAGAGTGATTTAATGTTACCAGTTTGTCTGAGATAGATTGTGTGAAGAGATTGGCATCAACATTTAATCCAGACAAACTGTAGAAAAGTAAAACAGACAGAAATTTGTTTCTGTCAGTCTATAATTACTTTGAGATATTAGCAAGTTCATGAATACAGGTTTTTTAGTATCACTGTGCTCTACCATTCTCAGAGATGGGTGAAGTTATTGTTTGTGAAAATGATCATGTACAGGTTGATGATACCGTTACCTTCACACCATCTGCAAAGTGCTTCAACCTGTACCTCCTTCATTTCCACTTCCCACACAAACCTTCCTTGAGTTTGACCGAAGAAAACTGGCACATTAATACTGCAAGAAATTTGGATGAGTGACAGAAAGACACGCCCCTTACTGATGATAATTATTGTTGGCAACATGCAGATACTCTTTTCCTTCATTTCAAACTGAACACAAACACAGATACAAAATGTGAAAATTAGGAACATAGAACATTACAGCGCAGTACAGGCCCTTCGGCCCTTGATGTTGCGCCGACCTGTGAAACTCCTCAAAAGCCCATCTACACTATTTCCTTATCATCCATATGCCTATCCAATGACCATTTAAATGCCCTTAGTGTTGGCGAGTCCACTACTGTTACAGGCAGGGCATTCCACACCCTTACTACTCTCTGAGTAAAGAACCTACCTCTGACATCTGTCCTATATCTATCTCCCCTCAATTTAAAGCGATGTTCCCTCATGCTGGACATCACCATCCGAGGAAAAAGGCTCTCATTGTCCACCCTATCTAATCCTCTGATCATCTTGTATGCCTCAATTAAGTCACCTCTTAACCTTCTTCTCTCTAATGAAAACAGCCTTAAGTCCCTCAGCCTTTCCTCATAAGATCTTCCCTCCATACCAGGCAGCATCCTGGTAAATCTCCTCTGCACCCTTTCCAATGCTTCCACATCCTTCCTATAATGCAGCGACCAGAATTGCACGCAATACTCTAAATGTGGCCGCACCAGAGTTTTGTACAGCTGCAACATGACTTCATGGCTCCGAAACTCAATCCCTCTACCAATAAAAGCTAACACACCGTACGCCTTCTTAACAACCCTCTCAACCTGGCTGGCAACTTTCAGGGATCTATGTACATGGACACCGAGATCTCTCTGCTCATCCACACTACCAAGAATCTTACCATTATCCCAGTACTCTGTCTTCCTGTTATTCCTTCCAAAATAAATTACCTCACACTTTTCTGCATTAAACTCCATTTTCCACCTCTCAGCCCAGCTCTGCAGCTTATCTATGTCACTCTGTAACTTGTAACATCCTTCTGCACTGTCTACAATTCCACCGACTTTAGTGTCATCTGCAAATTTACTCACCCATCATTCTACGCCATCTCCAGGTCATTTATAAAAATGACAAACAGCAGTGGCCCCAAAACAGATCCTTGTGGTACACAGGGCCGGCTCAAGGCACCGGCAACTCGGGCTGTCGCCCGGGGCGCCATGTGCTCGGGGGCGCCAGAGACTCGGTCCCGCGCATGCGCAGTTGGGCCGGTGCCAACCAGCGCATGCGCGGTGGCCCCCCGGCTCGCTCCGCCCCCCCCGCTCGGTCCCCCCCCCCGCCCCCCTCGGGTCCGCCCCCCTGCCCCGCCCTCGGGTCCGCCCCCCCGCCCCGCCCTCGGGTCCGCCCGCCCCCCGCGTCCGCCCCCCCGCGTGTCCACCCCCCCCGCGGGTCCGCCCCTCCTCGGCCCCGCCCCCCCTCGGGTCCGCCCCTCCTCGGCCCCGCCACCCCGCCTCGCCCCCCCCCCCCCCGCCCCCCCCCCTCGGCCCCGCCCCCCCTCGCCCCCCCCCCCCTCGGCCCCACCCCCCCTCGGCCCCGGCCCCGCCCCCCCCAGCCCCCCCCCGGCCCCGCCCCGCCCCAAGGGCGCCGAAGTTCAGCTTGCTCGGGGCGCCAGCAACCCTAGAGCTGGCGCTGGTGGTACACCACTAGTAACTGGACTCCAGGCTGAACATTTTCCATCAACCACCACCCTCTGTCTTCTTCCAGCTAGCCAATTTCTGATCCAAACTGCTAAATCACCCTCAATCCCCAGCCTCCGTATTTTCTGCAATAGCCTACCGTGGGGAACCTTATCAAACGCTTTACTGAAATCCATATACACCACATCAACTGCTTTACCCTCGTCCACCTGTTTGGTCACCTTCTCAAAGAACTCAATAAGTTTTGTGAGGCACGACCTACCCTTCACAAAACCATGTTGACTATCTCTAATCAAATTATTCCTTTCCAGGTGATTATACATCCTATCAATTATAAACCTTTCCAATACTTTGCCCGCAACAGAAGTAAGGCTCACTGGTCTATAGTTACCGGGGTTATCTCCACTCCCCTTCTTGAACAAGGGGACAACATTTGCTATCCTCCAGTCTTCTGGCACTATTCCTGTAGCCAATGATGACATAAAGATCAAAGCCAAAGGCTCAGCAATCTCCTCCCTAGCTTCCCAGAGAATCTTAGGATAAATCCCATCCCAGGGGATTTATCTATTTTAACACTTTCCAGAATCGTTAACACCTCCTCCTTATGAACCTCAAACCCTTCTAGATTAAGCAGAGATTAACAGAGACCACCTAAAATGGTGAATTTATTTGCACTGAGTTCACAATCGCTAAAATCAACAACAATTTTCACTGACATAGTAAAAGTCTCATGCTGCTTTCTGGGAACATTAACAAAATGTTAAACTGGTGCTAATTTTGGAGATCACAGAACAAGTGAGTAAAACCTTGTTTGAGTTAGGTTTTAAGGAGTGTGATCAAGAAAGGGAGCGAGCTGGAGACGTTTAGGAAGGAAATTGTGGAGCTGAGGGTCTCGGTGCTGTAACCAGTGGCTGAATGGTTCAAATCAGATGGAGAAGCAGCCAGAATTGGGGAACACAAAGATCATGCAGGGTTGTCGGGCGAGATGAGATTGCAAAGAATGGGAAGGAATTGTAAAGAAATAGGAGAAGGCACAGTTTAGGAAAGTCTGTGCTTTTTGAGAGTTTAGTCAGGCTTTCATCCACTGAGGACACGAGATGTACTTTGTGGTTCCAGCTTTCTGGAGCTGTGTTTGGTTCTGGCACTAAGATACACCACACTGTCACACTGTAGGCTGAGGGACTGGGCAGATTCTCCCATGGTGATGATCTCATCCAGCTGCACCTGCTCCATGGGTGGGTGGTACGATCCTACATGGTGTGAATAAGCACACGGATTCAGCGTCCTCTCAGTGTGATCCTGTTTATATTGTTCAGTCGCCCCAATCCTGTAAAATGTTTCAGGAACTTTTGTTCTTAAGGGCAGCACGGTAGCATGGTGGATAGCACAATTGCTTCACAGCTCCAGGGTCCCAGGTTCGATTCCGGCTTGGGTCACTGTCTGTGCAGAGTCTGCACGTCCTCCCCGTGTGTGCGTGGGTTTCCTCCGGGTGCTCCGGTTTCCTCCCACAGTCCAAAGATGTGCAGGTTGGGTGGATTGGCTATGATAAATTGCCCTTAGTGTCCAAAATTCTATGATCTATGATTAACCTAGGACAAAAGTTCGGCACAACATGGTGGGCCGAAGGGCCTGTTCTGTGCTGTATTTCTCTATGTTCTATGAGCCAGGCCCTTGCAGGATGACTTTGGCAATCTTCTATAGCGGGTTAAGATCAACATAGGATTTGTGGCTCAGTTAAACACAGCTGGTTGTAGATCACAGAGGGTTTAATGGATTGTTTTATTCTTGTATCTCAGTGTCACTGGTAGGATGACTTTCACGGGAGGGTTAAACCTCCTGCCACTTATCGGGATTCTATGATCGATGTTAGCTGCCAAAATGCCTGTATTCCAAACGGAGAGCCAAGGTCTTTATCCTCACCCAAAAAGCTGTCTCGGGGCTTATGTGAATTTCAGAGTTTTTGCCCTGCACAGTTTGCTTTAATGTCCAATCCTATGGCACTGATAGCCTGAACTTGCTTAGCATGATGTAGCCTGTGGGGGCGCTCTGTTCCACAGCATTGGAATGGTGGTTCTTGCTGGCTGGTTTGGGTATGGATGTCCCTGGCCTGGAATGCCCCGTGCCTGTGTTTCTGGATGAGCTGAACTGTGGGATGGTCTCTGCACCAGTTTATTTTATCCCCTTAAAATGGTTGTGCACGTCACAGAGTTCTGACTGCCTATCGATCTGGATTACACCTGCCTTTGCTTGGATGCCACATGCCCGTCTTCTCCCCACCCCAGGCACATTGGGATAAAGATACTTTCCACAAATCAGCTTAACATGACATAAACTTATTGAAATCAGCATGACCAGTGGTGCAGGACATCACACTCATATTACTGACCAACAGATCTCGGGACAGAGTAAAAACTGACCAACAGATCTCGGGACACAGTAAAAACTGACCAACAGATCTCAGGACACAGTAAAAACTGACCAACAGATCTCGGGACACAGTAAAAACTGACCAACAGATCTCAGGACACAGTAAAAACTGACCAACAGATCTCAGGACACAGTAAAAACTGACCAACAGATCTCAGGACACAGTAAAAACTGACCAACAGATCTCAGGACACAGTAAAAACTGACCAACAGATATCAGGACACAGTAAAAACTGACCAACAGATCTCAGGACACAGTAAAAACTGACCAACAGATCTCAGGACACAGTAAAAACTGACCAACAGATCTCAGGACACAGTAAAAACTGACCAACAGATCTCAGGACACAGTAAAAACTGACCAACAGATCTCAGGGCACAGTAAAAACTGACCAGATCTCAGGACACAGTAAAAACTGACCAACAGATCTCAGGACATAGTAAAAACTGACCAACAGATCTCAGGACACAGTAAAAACTGACCAACAGATCTCAGGACACAGTAAAAACTGACCAGATCTCAGGACACAGTAAAAACTGACCAACAGATCTCAGGACACCGTAAAAACTGACCAACAGATCTCAGGACACAGTAAAAACTGACCAACAGATCTCAGGACATAGTAAAAACTGACCAACAGATCTCAGGACACAGTAAAAACTGACCAACAGATCTCAGGACACAGTAAAAACTGACCAACAGATCTCGGGACACAGTAAAAACTGACCAACAGATCTCAGGACACAGTAAAAACTGACCAACAGATCTCAGGACACAGTAAAAACTGACCAACAGATCTCAGGGCAAAGTAAAAACTGACCAACAGATCTTGGGACACAGTAAAAACTGACCAACAGATCTCAGGGCACAGTAAAAACTGACCAACAGATCTCAGGACACAGTAAAAACTGACCAGATCTCAGGACACAGTAAAAACTGACCAGCAGATCTCAGGACACAGTAAAAACTGACCAACAGATCTCGGGACACAGTAAAAACTGACCAACAGATCTCAGGACATAGTAAAAACTGACCAACAGATCTCGGGACACAGTAAAAACTGACCAACAGATCTCAGGACACAGTAAAAACTGACCAACAGATCTCGGGACACAGTAAAAACTGACCAACAGATCTCAGGACACCGTACAAACTGACCAACAGATCTCAGGGCACAGTAAAAACTGACCAACAGATCTCAGGGCACAGTAAAAACTGACCAACAGATCTCAGGACACAGTAAAAACTGACCAGCAGATCTCAGGACACAGTAAAAACTGACCAACAGATCTCAGGACACAGTAAAAACTGACCAACAGATCTCAGTAAGTAGTCTTACAACACCAGGTTAAAGTCCAACAGGTTTGTTTCGAATCACTCGCTTTCGGAGCACAGCTCCTTCCTCAGGTGAATCATTCACCTGAGGAAAGCTAGTGATTCGAACCAAACCTGTTGGACTTTAACCTGGTGTTGTAAAGACTTCTTACTGTGCCCACCCCAGCCCAGTGCCCACATCTCCACACCACAGATCTCAGGACATAATAAAAACTGACCAACAGACCTCGAGGCACAGTAAAAACTGACCAACAGATCTCAGGACACAGTAAAAACTGACCAACAAATCTCAGGACACAGTAAAAACTGACCAACAGATCTCAGGACACAGTAAAAACTGACCAGATCTCAGGGCACAGTAAAAACTGACCAACAGATCTCAGGACACAGTAAAAACTGACCAGATCTCGGGACACAGTAAAAACTGACCAACAGATCTCAGGACACAGTAAAAACTGACCAACAGATCTCAGGGCACAGTAAAAACTGACCAGATCTCAGGACACAGTAAAAACTGACCAACAGATCTCAGGGCATAATAAAAACTGACCAACAGACCTCGAGGCACAGTAAAAACTGACCAACAGATCTCAGGACACAGTAAAAACTGACCAACAGATCTCAGGACACAGTAAAAACTGACCAGATCTCAGGGCACAGTAAAAACTGACCAACAGATCTCAGGACACAGTAAAAACTGACCAACAGATCTCGGGACACAGTAAAAACTGACCAGATCTCAGGACACAGTAAAAACTGACCAACAGATCTCAGGACACAGTAAAAACTGACCAACAGACCTCGAGGTACAGTAAAAACTGACCAGATCTCAGGACACAGTAAGAACTGACCAACAGACCTCGAGGCACAGTAAAAACTGACCAACAGATCTCAGGACACAGTAAAAACTGACCAACTGATCTCAGGACATAGTAAAATCTACATATGCCAAGAAAATACAAGAGAAATGTGCAAACAGGTAAAAAGGGTTAAAAGATGTGCAGAGCAGGAGCTCTCGAAAACACAGCCACCCGCACTCATATCAGATGACCCCCCCACCTAGGAGTTAAGATTTTTAAGTCTACACATTCACAACCTTCTTCCATTCTGTGCACTGACCTCTGGCATAACGAGACAATGCTAACTGGAGTAAGCAACCTTTAAACACACCTGAAGTAACTGCGAGGACATTTTCACACGCCGCTGAGTAACATTTTTTTTTAAAGATTTACACTAATGAGTATTCAAGACATGTAACACATATGAGCTCACTAAAGGTCAGCATGAAGCCCACCGTGCTGCTAGCTGAACCCACCAATGGGAAATTGAAGTTTTGCACACTGCCCATCAGTCACCATATATTTCCTGCTTTTAAAATCAAACTCCGACAAGTCTTACAGTCCCAGCAACCAGGGATCAGTCAGTTTAACTGGTGGGCAAGCTTCCAAAATTAGTCACAAGGAGAGATGTGGGTTGATTAGAAAGAGCCAGCATGAATTTATAAAAGGGAAAATTGTGTTTAACGAGCTCACTGGAGATTTTTGGGGTCACAGAAAGGGTCGATGAGGGTAATGTTGTTGATGGGGTGTACATGGACATTCGGAAGGCATTCAATACAGTGCCACAAAACAGCCTTGTGAGAAAAGGGAGAGTGGCAATGCGGATACAAAACTGACTGAATAATAGGAAGCAGAGAGGAATGATCAATAGATATTTTTCGGGCTGAAGGAAGGTTTGTAGTAGCGTTCCCCAGGTGCCAGTATTGGGACCGTTACTTTTCCTGATACATATTAACGATCTAGATCATGGTGTGCAGGGAACTATTTATTGTTTTGTTTTGAAAGGATTTTTATTGAAATCATTTTAATTTTCACAAAATAACAATTATATAATATAAAATAGATGCTTCAAGTTACAGTGGAAAAAGAGCACAATCAATAATCAGAAACACATCCTATTTAATCCCCCACCCCCCCCCCCACCCACAACATTAAACTAAAACCCCCTTAACAACTGACGATGACCCACTCTTTAAAAAAAAATGAACAGCTGCCATCTTCAGCAGAACCCGTCTCCCGGCCCCCTCATGGTGTACTTGACCTTCTCCAAGATCACCCAATCAGGCCGAGGCACTGGGTGGAGTAGGAGGCCTCCACCCAAGCATAACTCCACCCAAGCATAACACCACCCAAGCATAACACCACCCAAGCATAACTCCACCCAAGCATAACTCCACCCAAGCATAACTCCACCCAAGCATAACACCACCCAAGCATAACTCCACCCAAGCATAACTCCACCCAAGCATAACACCACCCAAGCATAACACCACCCAAGCATAACTCCACCCAAGCATAACACCACCCAAGCATAACTCCACCCAAGCATAACTCCACCCAAGCATAACACCACCCAAGCATAACTCCACCCAAGCATAACTCCAGGCTATCAATGAAGCAAAGACGAAGACAAAATGTCTTCACCCCCGTCTGCAGCACCAGCTAGTCCAATACCCCGAGAATGGTCACCAGCTAGTCCGATACCCCGAGAATGGTCACCAGCTAGTCCAATACCCCGAGAATGGTCACCAGCTAGTCCGATACCCCGAGAATGGTCACCAGCTAATCCGATACCCCGAGAATGGTCACCAGCTAGTCCGATACCCCGAGAATGGTCACCAGCTAGTCCGATACCCCGAGAATGGTCACCAGCTAGTCCGATACCCCGAGAATGGTCACCAGCTAGTCCAATACCCCGAGAATGGTCACCAGCTAGTCCAATACCCCGAGAATGGTCACCAGCTAGTCCAATACCCCGAGAATGGTCACCAGCTAATCCGATACCCCGAGAATGGTCACCAGCTAATCCGATACCCCGAGAATGGTCACCAGCGGACATCGCTCCAGATCTAAGAATCTCTGACATGGTGTTGAAGAAGGAGATCCAAAGTTAATAACCTGGGACATGGCCGGAACATATGCATATGGGTAGCCAACCCCTGAGGACACCTCTCACATTTATTGTCCACCCTGAAAAGAACACTCATCCTCGACAGGTGAGCCCCGTGCACCACCTTTAACTGGATCAAACAAAGGACGTTGAGTTGAGCCTAAGCCTCATGGAGTGGACCTGACAAAGAACCTCACTTCACACCTCATCCAGAACACAACCCAATTCACATTCCAATTTCACCTCCATCTCATTTAATGGAGACAACTCTGCTGATAGGATCTGGCTGTACGTACCTGAAATATTCCACCAACCAAACCTGGCCAAAGATAAAATCCTGGGAGTGGGGGGGGGGGGAGAAATCTTGCAGGGGAGAATGGAAGTGAGGCAGATACTAATGCACCCAAACTAGAGTCCCCACAAGAATGGGCCTCCACTTTCCCCCATGTGGAATTCGGGTCACGAAGCCTCCCCAGCACTTTCTCAATATTGGCCAGACCAATGATAAAATAACAAATTGGGTAAAGCTACATTTGCCCGTCCCAATAAAAGGGGACACAAATTTATTAACTCTGATAAAGAAAGATTTGGGGAGAAAAGTGGAGATATATTGAAAATGATATAAAAACCTTGGGAGGACATTCATTTGAACAGTCTGAACACTGCCCTCCAAGGACAAGGGGAGGTTGTTTCATTTTCAAGTCAGATTCGACCCCATTAATCAGACTAATATCCTGTAATTTATGAGGCGAGGCCCAGTCATGGGCCACCCTGATACCCAGACAACATTCCAAGCGATTTTTCACAGTGCTCAGCAAAAGTTTATACCAACAAAAAGGAAGGATAATAGAAAGAGGGGAAATCGACCTTGGATATCTAAGAAAATGAGGCTATGACAGGTGAGGACCTTGAGAGGATTGTTATCACTAAGGAGGGAGTGATGGGCAAGCTAATGGGGCTAAAGGTAGACAAGTCTCCTGGCCCTGATGGAATGCATCCCAGAGTGCTAAAAGAGATGGCTAGGGAAATTGCAGATGCACTAGTGATAATTTACCAAAATTCACTAGATTCTGGGGTGGTCCCGGTGGATTGGAAATTAGCAAACGTGACACCACTGTTTAAAAAAGGAGGTCGGCAGAAAGCGGGTAATTATAGGCCAGTATGTGGAATCTATCATCAAGGAAGAGATAACAAGGCACCTGGATGGAAATTGTCCCATTGGGCAGACGCAGCATGGGTTCGTAAAGGGCAGATCATGCCTAACTAATTTAGTGGAATTTTTTGAGGACATTACCAGTGCAGTAGATAACAGGGAGACGATGGATGTGGTAGATCTGGATTTCCAGAAAGCTTTTGACAAGGTGCCACACAAAAGGTTACTGCATAAGATAAAGATGCATGGCATTAAGGGTAAAGTAGTAGCATGGATAGAGGATTGGTTAATTAATAGAAAGCAAAGAGTGGGGATTAGTGGGCGTTTCTCTGGTTGGCAATCAGTAGCTAGTGGTGTCCCTCAGGGATCAGTGTTGGGTCCACAATTGTTCACAATTTACATCGATGATTTGGAGTTGGGGACCAAGGGCAATGTGTCCAAGTTTGCAGATGACACTAAGATGAGTGGTAAAGCGAAAAGTGCAGAGGATACTGGAAGTCTGCAGAGGGATTTGGATAGGTTAAGTGAATGGGCTAGGGTCTGGCAGATGGAATACAATGTTGACAAATGCGAGGTTATCCATTTTGGTAGGAATAACAGCAAAAGGGATTATTATTTAAATGATAAAATATTAAAACATGCTGCTGTGCAGAGGGAGCTGGGTGTCTTAGTGCATGAGTCACAAAAAGTTGGTTTACAGGTGAAGGCGAATGGAGTTTTGTCCTTCATTGCTAGAGGTTGAGTAGACTGGGACTGTACTCGTTGGAATTTAGAAGGATGAGGGGGGGATCTTATAGAAACATATACAATTATGAAGGGAATAGATAGGATAGATGCAGGCAGGTTGTTTCCACTGGCGGGTGAAAGCAGAACTAGGGGGCATAGCCTCAAAATAAGGGGAAGTATATTTAGGACTGAGCTTAGGAGGAACTTCTTCACCCAAAGGGTTGTGAATCTATGGAATTCCCTGCCCATTGAAGCAGTTGAGGCTCCTTCATTAAATGTTTTCAAGATAAAGATAGTTTTTTGAAGAATAAAGGGATTAAGGGTTATGGTGTTCGGGCCGGAAAGTGGAGCTGAGTCCACAAAAGATCAGCCATGATCTCATTGAATGGTGGAGCAGGCTCGAAGGGCCAGATGGCCGACTCCTGCTCCTAGTTCTTATGTTCTTATGTATAACGAAAGCTGGACCTGGCAAGACAAAAAGGCAACATCCCCAGATTGACCGGAATGTATTCACTCTGATCCAGATTCAACTTATACCCAGAGAAGGAGCTAGAATTCTTCAGTAGCTTCATTATCTCATCTATAGTGGAGACTAGGTCCGAAATATAAAGAAGATGATTTGTGTACAAGGACACCCTTTGCTCCCTCCCTCCCCGACTTATCCCTTCCACTCACTGGAAAATTTTAACACTATGGCCAGTGGTTCCATTGCTAAAGCAAAGTGAAGCAGAGACAATGGACATCACTGCCTCATACCCCAGTTCATCGGAATATGCCCGGAGCTCAATGCATTAGTGCAACACTAGCAGTGGGGACCCTCCAGTAAACAATCCAGGATATGAAGCATTGCCCAAAACCACATCTCCCAAGAATCTCAAAGACAGGCCCCTATCACAAAAAGCAATCAGTTCGGGTACTGAACAGGGGCAAAGAGGACAACACTTAACAGCCAACGTATATTGGCCGACAATTGCAGATTCTTGGCGAAGCCAGTCTGGTCTTCCGAAATCACCTCTGCGAGGCCGACTCCAACTGTACCAACACTTCTGTAATTTAGTGTCTGCATTCAAAAGCAAGATGGGTCAAAATAACCCAGATTCCATAAGGATCCTTCTTCAGGATCAGGTAGATAGAGGCTTGCGCCAGTGTAAGGGGCAATGAATCCTGGGACAAGAAGTCTTTGAACATATCTAATATTAAAGGAATCAACTGCCTTGCGAACTTCTTAGAAATCTCATTGGGGAATCCATCAGGGCCGGGAGCTTTACCCGTCTGCGTTAACCTAATACATTCCATCAACGACGATTCAAACTCCTCCCATCTTTCCCTCTCCACCAATGGGAAAGATAACCCATCCAAAATCTCCGTCAAGGCCAAACTCCCTCCAGGGGCTCTGAACTTTGAGATCCCAATAGAATGTTTCAAAAGCTGCACTGACCTTAGACAGAACGGAAACCAAACCTCCGCCAGAGTCCCTTATCTGCACAATCTCCCAGGAAACAGCTGCCACCTCAGCTGTTGAGATAAAAGGTGATTGGCCTTCTCCCAGTGTTCATGAAAAGCCTCCCTTGAATGTCCAACTGGCCCACTGCCTTACCTGTTGATAGCAATCAAATTGTGTGAGTGCAGCTTCTTCCTACTTGCAAGGGACCCCGGGTGTAGGGGCAAATGAGTATTGATGGTCCACTAGCCTCTGCCACTCCGCCCTGGCATCCTTTCCATGTGGGCCTCATAGGGAATTATCCCCCCCCCCCCCCCCCCCCACCTTAAGGGTTTCTCACAGCATGGAAGGCGAGATAGACTCACTTTCATCAAATTGAATGTAATTTCCCAATGGCAGAGGACATGTGTTCGCAAAATCTTTTGTCCGCAAACAGTGACATATCCAACCTCAATGGTGGATGCTGAGAGGGGTCGACTCTGGCATCAAATCCACAAAATGTGGGGCATGATCTGAATCACAATAACCAAATACCCTGGACCTGGATCAATTCAACGCATGGTCGAAATTAGCTGATGTGAATTCAAATCAGGAATGGAGACTAGCTACTTGTTAAAACTTTACCAACCCAATTCGCTGCATAGATATTAACCAGCACTACCAAAGTACCCACGTCTAACATTAGGATCCGCCAAGATCTTAGTGGCTGAAACCACACCCCCAAGGCCCTACTGTCAAAGCCAGAGTGAAAAACTTGACCCAGCCACTTGACTGCAGCTTTGTCTGGTCCTTGACCCACAAACAGGTCTCCAGCAGAAACACCACATCAGCATTCAATCTTTTAAGGTGAGGAAATACACTCTCCCTTTTCACTGGGACATTCAAGCCCCTGGTGACCCCCCCCCCCCCCCCCAGCCACTCCATCTGGAGTCAGCCATTTCCACCAAGAGGGGGCATCCAACAACTTAGAGTCTCCAGGCACCAGGCCCATCCAAGATGGCTGCCAATCCCACCAGCAAGACAAAACTAAGACAAAACTGTAATCACCGTCAGAAAATTATTCCTGCCCACCTCCCCAAACCCCCTTCCTCTCACCTCCCTGCCCCCAAACATTTGCACACCCTTGCAGGAGCCACTTTGTATACAACTTCTCCCTACATGCCACCACCAGGGGACAATTTCGAAGTTTGTGGATGGCACAAAACTTGGAAGTATTGTAAACTGTGGAGAGAACATTGTCCTTTTCATCAACATGTTGGTGGAGTTTGCAGCTCGATGGCAGGTGAAGATCAATGCAGAGAAATGGGAGGTGATGCATTTTGGTAGGAAGAACATGGAGCGGCTATATAAACTAAGGGGTAACATTCTTAAAAGGATGCAGGAGGAAAAGGGACCTGGGATATATGTGCATTGATCATTGAAGGTGGCAGGACAGGTGCAGAGAGCAGTTAATACAAAGGAAACATACAGTTTCCTGAGCTTTATTAACAGGGCACAGAGTACGGCAGTAAGGAGATTATGCTGAACGTATAAAAGGATAAAACGCTCATAAAAGGATCAAGAACGAGAGGCAAAGATTTGAAGTGATTTGCAAAAGAAGCAAATGGAATGCAAGATAAAACTTTATCACAGAGCCAGTGACTGTGGTCTGGAATGTATTGTCTGCGAGTGTGGTGGAGGCAGGTTCAATTGAGGCATTCGAGAGGCCATTAGATGATTATTTGAATAGAAACAATATGCAGGGGTGCGGGGAAAAGACAGGGGAATGGCACAAAGTCATGGCCTCCTTCTGCACCGTAACAATTCGGCAATCCTATGAATTCAATGAAAAGTGTGCTTAGTATTGCTCAGTTGTAAAAATCCAGCTGTTTATAATGTTTTTCAGTACAGGTCACCTCTGCAAAAATGTGTTTACATATGCCCTCTGAATTAGCCTAACAAAGGACCTCAGTTGTACAAATAATTGCAACTAGAATGCCCACCCTTTTTTTATTCATTCATGGGATGTGGGAATTGCTGTATAGGTCAACATTCATCGTCCAACCCGAATTATCTTTAAGAAGGTGGTGATGAGTTGCTGCCTTCTGAAACGGCCGCACTTCATGTGGAGTAGGTACGCCCACAGTATGGTTAGGGAGGGAGTTCCAGGATTTTGACCCAGCGACAGTGAAGGAACAGCCGATATATTTCCAAGTCAGATGATGTGGCCTTGGAGGGGAACTTTCAGATGGTGGTGTTCCCATATGTTTGCTGCCCTTGTCTTTCTACATGGCAGAGGTCACGAGCTTGGAAGGTGCTTTCAAAGGAGCCTTGGTGAGTTCCTACAGTGAAGCTCGCAGATGGTACACTCGGTTCTCATTGTGCATTGGTAGTGGAAGGAATAGATGTTTAAGTTGGTGGATGGGGCACAATCAAGCGGGGCTACTTTGTCCTGGATGACGTTGAGCTTCTGGAGTGTTGTTGGAGCTCAACTCATCCAGGCAAATGGAGAGTATTCCATCACATCCCGGACTTGTGTCTTGTGGATGGTGGACAGGTTTTTTGGGGGGGGGGGAGGACGTGAGTTACTCTCCACAGAATTCCCAACCTCGAACATGCTATTGCAGCCACGGTATTTATACAGCTAGTCCAGTCCAGTTTCTGGTCAATGGAAACCCCCAAAATGCTGATAGTGCAGGGCGGCATGTGGCACAGTGGTTAGCACTGGGACTGCGGCGCTGAGGACCCGGGATCGATCCCGGCTCTGGGTCACTGTCTGTGTGGAGTTTGCACATTCTCCCCAAGCCTGCGTGGGTTTCACCCCCACAACCCAAAGGTGTGCAGGGCAGGTGGATTGGCCACGCTAAATTGCCCCTTAATTGGAAAAAAAATAGTTGGGTACTCTAAAAATTTTTAAAAGAGGGGAATTAATTCAGTGATGATAATGCCAATAAATATCAAGGGGAGATGGTTCTATTGTCTCGGTGAAAATGGGAATTGCCAGGCTGGTTTAGCTCACTCGGCTAAATCGCTGGCTTTGAAAGCAGACCAAGCAGGCCAGCAGCATGGTTCGATTCCCGTACCAGCCTCCCCGGACAGGCGCTGAAATGTGGCGACTAGGGGCTTTTCACAGTAACTTCATTGAAGCCTACTCGTGACAATAAGCGATTTTCATTTCATTTTCACTTGTGTGACGTGAATGGTCCTTGCCTGCCCAAGCTTGGATATTGTCCAGGTTGTGCTGCATTTGCACAGGGACTTTTTCAGTGTCCAAGAAGTCACGAATAGTGCTGAACATTGTGCAAAATCAACAAACATAAACATCCCCCCCACCTCTGTCCTTATACAAATAGAAAGAAGGTTATTGATAAAACAATCAAGCCGGCTGCTTTGTCCTGGATGATGTTGAGCTTCTGGAGTGTTGTTGGAGCTGAACTCATCCAGAGCTGGAGCCGAGCAGTAGGCCCGGAGCCCAGCAGCAGGCCCGGAGCCCAGCAGCAGGCCCGGAGCCCAGCAGGAGGCCCGGAGCCCAGCAGGAGGCCCGGAGCCCAGCAGCAGACCCGGAGCCCAGCAGGAGGCCCGGAGCCGGAGCTCAGCAGCAGGCCCGGAGCCCAGCAGGAGGCCCGGAGCCCAGCAGCAGGCCCGGAGCTGGAGCCCAGCAGCAGGCCCGGAGCCCAGCAGGAGGCCCGGAGCCCAGCAGCAGGCCCGGAGCCCAGCAGCAGACCCGGAGCCCAGCAGGAGGCCCGGAGCCCAGCAGGAGGCCCGGAGCCCAGCAGCAGGCCCGGAGTCCAGCAGCAGGCCCGGAGCCCAGCAGCAGGCCCGGAGCCCAGCAACAGGCCCGGAGCCCAGCAGCAGACCCGGAGCCCAGCAGCAGGCCCGGAGCCCAGCAGCAGGCCCGGAGCTGGAGCCCAGCAGCAGACCCGGAGCCCAGCAGCAGACCCAGAGCCGGAGCCCAGCAGCAGGCCCGGAGCTGGAGCCCAGCAGCAGACCCAGAGCCCGGAGCCCAGCAGCAGGCCCGGAGCTGGAGCCCAGCAGCAGGCCCGGAGCCCAGCAACAGGCCCGGAGCCCAGCAACAGGCCCGGAGCCGGAGCCCAGCAGCAGACCCGGAGCCCAGCAGCAGGCCCGGAGCCCAGCAGCAGGCCCGGAGCTGGAGCCCAGCAGCAGACCCAGAGCCCGGAGCCCAGCAGCAGGCCCGGAGCCCGAGCCCAGCAGCAGGCCCGGAGCCCAGCAACAGGCCCGGAGCCGGAGCCCAGCAGCAGGCCCGGAGCCCTGCAGCAGGCCCGGAGCCCGGAGCCCAGCAGGAGGCCCAGAGCCAGAGCCCAGCAGCAGACCCAGAGCCGGAGACCAGCAGCAGACCCAGAGCCGGAGACCAGCAGCAGACCCGGAGCCCAGCAGCAGGCCCGGAGCCAGAGCCCAGCAGCAGGCCCGGAGCCCAGCAGCAGACCCAGAGCCCAGAGCCCAGCAGCAGGCCCGGAGCCAGAGCCCAGCAGCAGGCCTGGAGCCCAGCAGCAGGCCCGGAGCCCGGAGCCCAGCAGCAGGCCCGGAGCCCAGCAGCAGACCCAGAGCCCGGAGCCCAGCAGGAGGCCCAGAGCCGGAGACCAGCAGCAGACCCAGAGCCGGAGACCAGCAGCAGGCCCAGAGCTGGAGCCCAGCAGCAGGCCCGGAGCCCAGAGCCCAGCAGCAGGCCCGGAGCCAGAGCCCAGCAGCAGGCCCGGAGCCCAGCAGCAGACCCAGAGCCGGAGCCCAGCAGCAGGCCCGGAGCCCAGCAGCAGGCCCGGAGCCCAGCAGCAGGCCCGGAGCCCAGCAACAGGCCCGGAACCGGAGCCCAGCAACAGGCCCGGAGCTGGAGCCCAGCAGCAGGCCCGGAGCCCAGCAGCAGACCCGGAGCCCAGCAGCAGACCCGGAGCCCAGCAGCAGGCCCGGAGCCCAGCAACAGGCCCGGAGCCCAGCAGCAGGCCCGGAGCCCAGCAGCAGGCCCGGAGCCCAGCAGGAGGCCCGGAGCCCAGCAACAGGCCCGGAGCCCAGCAACAGGCCCGGAGCCGGAGCCCAGCAGCAGACCCGGAGCCCAGCAGCAGGCCCGGAGCCCAGCAGCAGGCCCGGAGCTGGAGCCCAGCAGCAGACCCAGAGCCCGGAGCCCAGCAGGAGGCCCGGAGCCCAGCAGCAGGCCCGGAGCCCGGAGCCCAGCAGCAGGCCCGGAGCCCAGCAGCAGACCCAGAGCCCGGAGCCCAGCAGGAGGCCCAGAGCCAGAGCCCAGCAGCAGGCCCGGAGCCCGGAGCCCAGCAGCAGGCCCGGAGCCCAGCAGCAGACCCAGAGCCGGAGACCAGCAGCAGACCCGGAGCCGGAGCCCAGCAGCAGACCCGGAGCCCAGCAGCAGGCCTGGAGCCCAGCAGCAGGCCCGGAGCCCGGAGCCCAGCAGCAGGCCCGGAGCCCAGAGCTGGAGCCCAGCAGCAGACCCAGAGCCCAGAGCCCAGCAGCAGGCCCGGAGCCAGAGCCCAGCAGCAGGCCTGGAGCCCAGCAACAGGCCCGGAGCCCAGCAACAGGCCCGGAGCCGGAGCCCAGCAGGAGGCCCGGAGCCCAGCAGCAGGCCCGGAGCCCAGCAGCAGGCCCGGAGCCCAGCAGCAGGCCCGGAGACCAGCAGCAGGCCTGGAGCCCAGCAGCAGACCCAGAGCCGGAGACCAGCAGCAGGCCCGGAGCCCAGAGCTGGAGCCCAGCAGCAGACCCAGAGCCCAGAGCCCAGCAGCAGGCCCGGAGCCAGAGCCCAGCAGCAGGCCTGGAGCCCAGCAGCAGGCCCGGAGCCCGGAGCCCAGCAGCAGGCCCGGAGCCCAGCAGCAGACCCAGAGCCCGGAGCCCAGCAGGAGGCCCAGAGCCAGAGCCCAGCAGCAGACCCAGAGCTGGAGCCCAGCAGCAGACCCAGAGCCCAGAGCCCAGCAGCAGGCCCGGAGCCAGAGCCCAGCAGCAGGCCCGGAGCCCAGCAGCAGGCCCGGAGCCCAGCAGCAGGCCCGGAGCCCAGCAGCAGGCCCAGAGCTGGAGCCCAGCAGCAGGCCCGGAGCCCAGCAACAGGCCCGGAGCCCAGCAACAGGCCCGGAGCCCAGCAGCAGGCCTGGAGCCCAGCAGCAGACCCAGAGCCGGAGACCAGCAGCAGACCCGGAGCCCAGCAGCAGGCCCGGAGCCGGAGACCAGCAGCAGGCCCGGAGCCAGAGCCCAGCAGCAGGCCCGGAGCCCAGCAGCAGACCCAGAGCCGGAGACCAGCAGGAGGCCCGGAGCCCAGCAGCAGGCCTGGAGTAAAGAGAAAAGCTTCCTGATGTCATGTACACAATCCTATGAGTAACAGCTCATTTTATCGTGAGAAATAACAATAAATTATTGATCACCTCACTTTCAGCACCCTCATAACCTTATCTAAACATGCATCATACAGGATCTCTATCAACTCTCCCCACAATCTCCGTTGCTCAGAGGGGAATGGACAACCTAACCTTGTAGCTAAAATCCCTCGTTCCTAGAACCAACCTGGTCAATCTTCTCCGCACCTTCACATGGACCCTCTCATGGACCCTCTCCCTTCCTAAAATGTGGTGACCAACATCTGGCATCACATCTGAGCAAATTTGCAAATATAGTTAATAGTTCCTCCCAGATGTTTGTGATGTTTGCAAACATCAGGAAACCCAAAACAGACAGCATTTGCATTTACCTCAATTTAAAATCCAATAGTCAATACTAATAAATATTTTCTCATCCATTTCTCAGTTCAATGTTCCATATATTCCTGTTCTAGAAAGTAAAATGTTGGTTTCACAGGCAGAGCTTGATAATGAATACCTACAATTCCTAACAACTGTCTCATTTTAATAAAAGGCTCTACTGTTAACCTGTTACCCATTGTATCAATGCGATATTTGCTTACCTTATCAATTTTTTCATATTTGTGGAAGATTTTGTCTCCAACCAGTTCTTCTTCATTCTCCTCATCGTGGTAATTTAGGGGCAGGCTGTCGAAGTCAACCACTTTCACAAAACCATCAGAGTCACTTTTGGCCTCCTGAAATGTTGCCCAATATTCATCAATTAGAACAGATTTTTATTGATATTTATTGTTTGCGAACATTACATTAATAATTAAAGTTGATAGTGAATACTTGGTGAATGCTTAAAATCTAAAGACAAAAGCAAAGAAGACCCATTTTATTGACAGGAAGAAGCAGCTATTTTTTTTAAAGTAAATATTCAGAATCTTAAACATGCAATGTGATAAACTCACTTAGATTTGCGTCACATTTCTGAGCCACACAACAAACAGCCACCTAGACAGACTGTTCTATATCAACCAGTCTAGTATCCTGTATCCCAGTGGTGTTGCTTTCATAGAATCCCTACATTAGAGAAGGGGGCCATTCAGCCCATTGAGTCTAACCAACCCTCCAAAAAAGCACTGGACCTAGACCCATTCTCCCATCCTATCCCCATAACACCATACATTGATCATCTTGCACATCTTTGGACTGTGGCGAGGATGTGCAGACTCCACACAGACAGTTACCCATGCCTGGAATTGAACCCGGGTCCCCAGCACTGTGAGGCAGCAGTGCTAACCACCATGCTCCCCTTTTGAGGAAGTTTCTACTCAGCATCTTCCTTGAGCAACAAGACTAAGATTCTGACTGAGTGGCAGAGAGACACTCTGCTCCATCTACTGCCCAATGCACAATGTCCTGTCACAATTACTTTTACACTTACATGAGGACATGAAAATCAACAGAAACTTGTTTTTTATGATACAGGAAGTGAAACTGTAGCGCCCGAAGGAAACCTACACAGACACAGAGAGGACGTACAAACTCCACACATATAATGGCCCAAGGCCAGAACTGAACCCGGGTCCCTGACACGGTGAGGCAGCAATGCTAACCACTGTGCCAATGTCCCACTCTCCTGCACATTTTCTTCATAGTCCTCCATTTATTCCCCATCAAGTATTTATCCAATTTTCTTTTGAGTATTACTATTCAATTTGCTTCCACCAGCCTTGGAGGTTGCACATTTCAAAACATCAAAACTGATTGAATAATAAAAATCTCATCTCCCCCTCTGGCTCTTTTGGCATTTACCAACTTTCTTGCCAGTGGAAACAGTTCTTCCTTATTTATTCTTATCAAACCCATTCAGAAGTTCAAACTTCGGTCTTAAATCTCCCTTTATGGAGTGTCACAGCGGCGCAGTGGTCAGCACTGTAGCCTCACGTCACCAAGGTCCCAGGTTCAATCCCGGCCCCAAGGTCCCAGGTTCAATCCCGGCCCCGGGTCACTGTCTGTATGGAGGTCTCACATTCTCCCCGTGTCTGCGTGGGTTTCACCCCCACAACCCAAAGATGTGCAGGTTAGGTGGATTGGTCACGCTAAATTGCCCCTTAATTGGAAAAAATAATTGGGTAATCTAAATTTAAAAAAAATTAAATCTACCTTTATTTTCTCTACCCGATCGCGAGGAAGCCCAAATTCTCTCGCCCATCAGCTTAACCAGAGTCCACATCCCTGGTACAACTGTCGTTAATCTCTTTCTCATCATCTAAACTTTGTTTTGTTCATCTGCACACTTTAAAATTATGTTCTATATACACAAAAAGTCACGAACCTAAATACCAAAAGTAGCTGTGATCCTAATACCAAATCCTCTCCAAACTTCCCTCCAGTCTGATAAATAGCTATTCGTTACTATTCCCTGCTTTCTATATCTTTGCCAACTCACTCATAAAACAGTAAATAGACTTTTAAATCAGTGGGGTATATATTATTTTGGACATGTTATGATAAACTGGGAACAATGATCTTTGTGATTAAGATATTTGTTGGTTTGTATTGAAGAGTAACAGTGATAATGATGGTAAGGACAGCCCAACTCCTTTATGATGTCACGGAGAAGCTGCTGTGACACTGGGCAGCGACTGCGAGGTCATCAAATGGATCTTGTTGTCGACAGTTTAGATTTAACTGAAAAATGACCACTTGGTGTGTCCAAGATGGTACGCTGAGGTAACACCCATCCAGCAAGGCTGATAACCAACTACAGGAGCCTGCAGCCCTCAGTGGGAACGAGCCCCTCTTTCCCTATATCTGTAAAACAAAATAAAAACTGATAAGTGCAGAGTATTTCACTTAAATTAAAATTAAAGCAAGATATTCTTAATGTAGAAACAGTGCTAACTAACCATGGTGTCAACCCTTGATTAGCAAAAACAAAAACTTATTGTGCTACTTAAGAATTTTGCTTTATTTCGAGCTGCTTGTTTCCAACATTAAAAGTATTATTTATGGTATAAACTGAGTTACTCCCCGACCTTTCGTGTTACCCAAGGCCCTCCCTTCTTGTCCTATCCTCTCATTAGAATTGTTGCTTTAGATGTGTTGATAATAGTCCTCCACTGAGCAGACATAATAATCTTTATTCTCACAAGTAGGTTTACATTAACACTGCAATGAAGTTATTGTGAAAAGCCCCTAGTCCCCTGGACAATACTCCTTCATCTTCCTTACCCCCCACCCCACAGCAAGCTTGGTCTTGGAGCTGCTATTTCTACATTATTATTATTCAAGTATCTATTTGACACAAAGGGTGGGTTGATTGAAACCCTCTAGCTCACCTATTTCTGTCCCGCCGTCTTCTCGGTGTCCACCAGAACCTCATTATTGGCTTGACTTACCAAGGCGGCAGGAGCGGCTGTAGCGAGGGGCAGGCAGAGAAATAGAGCCAGGTACAGCATCATTTCGTGGCCCTCTCGAGTTACCAGAGGCTCTGTCTCCTTCAACACCTACTCTGGCTACTACTCCGGCTTTGAATGATGCACCTCGGTCTGGCTTCCAGAATGCAACAAGTTGCTGCTGACCCGACCCCGCAGTCTGTCCAGATCTCCCCCAGACCTGCTCTGACGTGACAGAGGATCAATGAGGTCTCCTAGCAACAGCCATACACACACAGGGAGCAAACAGCGAATCACCGCAGAGGGATCTCATTGTCCTGATTTCCCAAGTCCTGTCCCTTTCTCCCTTTGCTCCAGTTGCCAGGAATTGCCATTGCTGGCTCCAGGATCTGTACCATCCCCACAGATCCATCCATCTAGCTGCACTTGCTGAAGTTAGCGGGAAGGAGACACCAACCAGAGGTCAGCTGGACAAGTTTGCAAACTGACCCTTTGTTATTCACAGAACATCATTGACCATTTCAAATGGAATGTGGCCGGTCTGCTTTCCTTCTGCAGAGTTCCAGAGGATCTTTAAAATACTGATTGCAAGATCCAGACAGACATCTGTCCAAGAAGTGACTCAGAATTACTGTGTGGAAGGACTGGCTTGTGGAAGGACTGGCTTGTGGGAGGATAGCCCAAGGTTAGAGAGCATTATTGGAGACTTCAGCTGACATTTCCAGAGAAAGTTAAAGGTACAATAAAAGTTGCATGTTCAGTAAAGCTAGTAATTTTCAAACACATCTGGAATGGTACACAATGATTAGCACAATGATTAGTATAGTGAATAGTACAAAATAATTTACCTGGCACACCTCTCACTTCATCCAATCCACTTGATGTTTTAAATTTTAACCAACTATATTCACAGATGGTCTGGGAGAAATGTGACTGAATTCAGGCAATGAGTGACAACAACACCTTTGAGTTTATACAGCGAGCGGAATGTTAAAATAGCTCCCAGGGCGGATGTCCAAAAACTTGGTCAAAAAAGTAGATTTTAAGGAGTGACTGAAAAGGGGAAAAGAGAGTTAAAGAGGAGCAAGAGGGAACTCCAGATTTTGGAGCATTGGGACTGAAGGCACAGCTACCAATGACAGAACACAAACAAAAACTGGGAATGCTCAACGTGCATTGGAGCTGGAGGAGCATAGAGATAGAACATAGAACATAGAACAATACAGCGCAGTACAGGCCCTTCGGCCCTCGATGTTGCACCGACATGGAAAAAAAACTAAAGGCCATCTAACCTACACTATGCCCTTATCATCCATATGCTTATCCATTAAACTTTTAAATGCCCTCAATGTTGGCGAGTTCACTACTGTTGCAGGTAGGGCATTCCACGGCCTCACCACTGTTTGCGTAAAAAACCCACCTCTGACCTCTGTCCTATATCTATTACCCCTCAATTTAAGGTTATGTCCCCTCGTACTAGCCACCTCCATCCGCGGGAGAAGGCTCTCGCTGTCCACCCTATCTAACCCTCTGATCATTTTGTATGCCTCTATTAAGTCACCTCTTAACCTTCTTCTCTCTAACGAAAACAACCTCAAGTCCATCAGCCTTTCCTCATAAGATTTTCCCTCCATACCAGGCAACATCCTGGTAAATCTCCTCTGCACCCGTTCCAAAGCTTCCACGTCCTTCCTATAATGAGGCGACCAGAACTGTACACAATACTCCAAATGCGGCCGTACCAGAGTTTTGTACAGCTGCAACATGACCTCATGGCTCCGGAACTCAATCCCTCTACCAATAACGGCCAACACACCATAGGCCTTCTTCACAACCCTATCAACCTGGGTGGCAACTTTCAGGGATCTATGTACATGGACACCGAGATCCCTCTGCTCATCCACACTACCAAGAATTTTACCATTAGCCAAATATTCCGCATTCCTGTTATTCTTTCCAAAGTGAATCACCTCACACTTCTCCACGTTAAACTCCATTTGCCACCTCTCAGCCCAGCTATGCAGCTTATCTATGTCCCTCTGTAACCTGCAACATCCTTCCGCACTGTCTACAACTCCACCGACTTTAGTGTCGTCTGCAAATTTACTCACCCAACCTTCTGCGCCCTCCTCTAGGTCATTTATAAAAATGACAAACAGCAACGGCACAGAACAGATCCTTGTGGTACACCACTCGTAACTGAACTCCATTCTGAACATTTCCCATCAACCACCGCCCTCTGCCTTCTTTCAACAAGCCAATTTCTGATCCACATCTCTAAATCACCCTCAATCCCCAGCCTCCGTATTTTCTGCAATAGCCGACCGTGGGGAACCTTATCAAACGCTTTACTGAAATCCATATACACCACATCAACTGCTCTACCCTCGTCTACCTGTTCAGTCACCTTCTCAAAGAACTCGATAAGGTTTGTGAGGCATGACCTACCCTTCACAAAACCATGCTGACTATCCCTAATCATATTATTCCTTTCTAGATGATTATAAATCGTATCTCTTATAATCCTCTCCAAGACTTTACCCACAACAGACGTGAGGCTCACCGGCCTATAGTTACCGGGGTTATCTCTACTCCCCTTCTTGAACAAAGGGACCACATTTGCTATCCTCCAGTCCTCTGGCACTATTCCTGTAGCCAATGATGACATAAAAATCAAAACCAAAGGCTCAGCAATCTCTTCCCTGGCTTCCCAGAGAATCCTAGGATAAATCCCATCAGGCCCCGGGGACTTATCTATTTTCACCTTGTCCAGAATTGCCAACACTTCTTCCCTACGCACCTCAATGCCATCTATTCTAATAGCCTGGGTCTCAGCATTCTCCTCCACAACATTATCTTTTTCCTGAGTGAATACTGACGAAAAGTATTCATTTAGTATCTCGCTTATCTCCTCAGCCTCCACACACAACTTCCCACCACTGTCCTTGACTGGCCCTACTCTTACCCTAGTCATTCTTTTATTCCTGACATACCTATAGAAAGCTTTTGGGTTTTCCTTGATCCTACCTGATCTCAGAGTGCTGCGGGGCTAGAGGAGATTACAGATATAGGGAGCAGTGAAGACATGGGATTTGAAAACAAGGAATCAAGATATAATTCAGGTAGGGCAGCCCAGTGGCACAGTGGTTAGCTTTGCTGCCTACGGCGCCGACGACCCGGGTTCGAATCCCGGCCCTGGGTCACTGTCTATGTGGAGTTTGCAAGTTCTCCCCGTGTCTGTGTGGGTTTCACCCCCACAACCCAAAGATGTGCAGGATAGGTGGATTGGCCATGTTAAATTGCCCATAATTGGAAAAATAATTGGGTACTCTAAATTTAAAAAAAGATATAATTCAGGTCAGTGAGCATTGGAATAGGTAGAGTTGCAGGTGGACATGGGGGTGAAGAAGGCTAGTTTTTAATGGTCAGAATATTGAATACAGGAGTTGGGACATCTTGTTGAAGTTGTACAAGACGTTGGTAAGACCACACATGGAATACTGTGTTCAATTCTGGTCACCCTGATTATAGGAAGGATATTGTTAAACTAGAAAGAGTGCAGAGGAGATTTACGAGGATGCTACCAGGACTTGATGGTCTGAGTTATAAGGAGAGGCTGGATAGGCTGGGACTTTTTTCCCTGGAGCGTAGGAGGCTTAGGGGTGATCTTATAGAGGTCTATAAAATAATGAGGAGCACAGATAAGGTAGATAGTCAACATCTTTTCCCAAAGGTAGAGGAGTCCAGAACTAGAGGGCATAGGTTAAAGGTGAGAGGGGAGATTTACAAAAGAGACCAGAGGGGAAATTTCTTTACACAGAGGGTGGTGAGCATCTGGAACGGGCTGCCAGAGGCAGTGGTAGCGGTGGGAACAATATTTCCCTTTAAAAAAGTTATTTACATGGGCAGGGTGGGTATAGAGGGATATGGGCCAAATGTGGGCAAGTGGGACTAGCTTAGTGATAGAAACTGGACGGCATGGACAAGTTGGGCCGAAGGGCCTGTTTCCATGCTGTAAACATCTCTGACTCTAACAAGACTTGATTTGAGTAAGGTGCAGAGTTTTGGATGATCTGAGGTTTACACAAGGTGGAGGTGGGAGGTTAGCCAGGAGTGTGTTGGAAAAGCCCAATCTTAAAATTAAATCTTTATGGCATGTGGGCTTCGCTGGCTGGGCCAGCATTTGTTGCCCATCCCTAATTGCCCTTGAGAAGGTGATGGTGAGCTGCCTTGAACCGCTGCAGTCCATATGGTGTAGGTACACCCACAGCGCTGTTAGGGAGGGAGTTCCAGGATTTTGACCCAGTGACAATGAAGGAACAGCTGATATATTTCCAAGTCAGAATAGTGAGGGATTTGGAGGGGAACAGGTGATGGCGTTCCCATGTATCGACTACCCTTGTCCTTCTGGATGGCTGTGGGTTTGGTGGGTTGTACCATGTACTCATACAGGCAAGTGGAGAGTATTCCATCACACTCCTGATTCAATTCTGGTAATGCAATTGAATGTCAAGGGGTGATGGTTAGATCCCCTCTTTTAAGAGATGGTCATTGCCTGGTACTTGTGTGGCACGAATGTAGCTTGTCGCATGTCAGCCCCAAGCCTGGATATTGTCCAGGTCTTGCTGCCTTTGGACATGGACTGCTTCATTATCTGAGGAGTCGCGAATGGTGCTGAACATTGTGCAGCCATCAGCAAACATCCCCACTTTGCCCTTATGTTGGAAGGAAGGTCATTGATGAAGCAGCTGAAGATGGTTGGGTAGGACACTACCCTGAGGAACTCCTGCAGTGATGTCCCAGGGCTGAGATGTCTGACCTCCAACAACAACAACCATTTTCCTTTGTGCCAGGTATGAACTAAGGAAAGATCAGAATCAGACAATAATGTAGAGATGGAAATAAGCAGGCTTATTAATGGGGTTGATGTGTGGTCAGAGCTCATTTTGAGGCATATTTGCTTCAGCCTTCAAGACATTTACTGAGGAAAGGGTATGAAACCTAACTGGAATCCAGCCTATATTGCAGCTGTTCCATTTATCAAATTGCTGTTTATCCCTTTAAATTTCTGATCCTTCCTTTCAATTCTACCACTCCAAATTTCTGTCCGTTTATTTCTCTTTATTTGATCATTTCATCTCGATCTGTCTGTCTCTCTTCCTTACCTCCCAATCTCCGTCTCCCAATACTCACTTCCTCCATTTAAATTGTCTTTTTTCTGCCTCATTCCCATTTCCCTCTTATACTCTTTTTGTTTTGAAAGCATCCAACCTACTGGTCTCACCTATTTCCTGTGGTAACAAATCACACATTGGAACCATTCAGATGTGAATCCGAAACATTCATTCCACATCTACCCTGTACAACCTATTCATAATTTTAAAGATTTCTGTCAGGTCTTTTCAAAGTTTTTCTCATCAAAAGAAAATTGGCCCAACTTGTATCTTTCCGCAATAGTTATAATGTTCTTTGTTCTAGTAGCATCTTTGTGGATGTTTTTTGTACTTTCTGCACTGTTTCTATATCCTTTCAACAGTTCAGAGATCGGAACTAATCACAGACCTGACCCAGGTTCCTACACAATTTTATCCTGTTTCTCTATGTTTAAAATTCACTGAGTATGGGACCCCGATTTCACCAGTAATAATAATAATTTTTATTAGTGTCACGAGTAGGCTTACATTAACACTCCAATGAAGTTACTGTGAAAAGCCCCTAGTCGCCACATTCCGGCGCCTGTTCAGGTACAGGGGAGAATTCAATGTCCAATTCACCTAACAAGCACGTCTTTCGGGACTTGTGGGAGGAAACCGCAGCACCCGGAGGAAACCCACGCAGACACAGGGAGGCATATGGAGTACAGATTCAGTACTAGGACGCAGTGACCATGAGCTTAGGCAGTGATTGCCAATAATCGAGAGACGTTGTTGATACAGTGTTTGTGACCCAGAAATAAATCTTTTCCCCATTTTGGGAGTGTTTATTTGCAATGGTCAAACTATTACTTAAGCAGGTAGGTAAAAATGGATGAAATGTATTTTTTTCAAATGCCTTCCCCAGTCAAATAGCCTGAATGGCCTCACAGCTCAGACTGAGCTGTTGTGGGTGGTGTTGGAACCTGACCCCAGACCTCAGTTTGGGACCTTCAGAACTTGTCTTTAGTTTGTTTTTGGAAAGTTGGAATCTATATTTCTACTATTATAACATTGAACACACTTCACAAGTGCTCTACTGACTAGGAACCGCTCTGGGAGGCGCAGTGGTGTAAAAGGGCGCGATATAAATGTAAGTATTTTCCACAGCTCATGCATGGTGAGGAGAAAATAGACTGGCCCAACATTCCGGGAATGTCATGTGTCCATATTCCCAAATCCCCCAGAAACGGCCCAATCCCTGGGCTGCTGGATCCAATCCCCGTAGCTGGATCCAATCCCTGGGTCGCTGGATCCAGTGCCCGGGCCGCTGGATCCAATCCCCGGGTCGCTGGATCCAGTGCCCGGGCCGCTGGATCCAATCCCCATAGCTGGATCCAGTACCAGGGCCGCTGGATCCAGTGCCCGGGCCGTTGAATTCAGTGCCTGGGGTGCTGGATCCAGTGCCTGGGCCGCTGGATCCAATACCCGGGCCGTGGATCCAGTTCCCGGGCCACTGTATCCAATCCCCGGGCTGCTGGATCCAATCCCCGGCCGCTGGATCCAGTGCCCGGGTCGCTGGATCCAATCCCCGGGCCGCTGGGTCCAATCCCTGGGCCCCTGGATCCAAGACCCGGGCCGCTGGATCCAATCCATGGATCGCTGGATCTAATCCCCACCCCGCTGGATCCAATCCTCGGGCCGTGGATCCGGTTCCCGGGCCGCTGGATCCAGTGCCCGGGCCGCTGGATGTAATCCAAGGGCCGCTGGATCCAGTGCCCGAGCCGCTGGATCCAATCCCTGGGCCGCTGGATCCAGTGTTCGGTCCCCAGGATCCAATCCCCGGGCCGCTGGATCCAGTGACCGGGCCGCTGGATCCAATCCCAAAGCAGTGGATCCAGTTCCCGGGCCGCTGGATCCAATCCCCGGGCCGCTGGATCCAATCCCTGGGCCGCTTGATCCAGTGCCCGGGCCGCTGGATCTAATCCCCGGCCTGCTGGATCCAGTGACCTGGCCGCTGGATCCAATCCCAAAGCCATGGATCCAGTTCCCGGGCCGCTGGATCCAATCCCTGGGCCGCTGGATCCAGTGCCCGGGCCACTGGATCCAATCCCTGGGCTGCTGGATCCAGTGCACGGGCCGCCGGATCCAATCCACGGCCGCTGGATCCTATACCCGGGCCGCTGGATCCAGTACCTGGGCCGCTGGATCTAATCCCTGGGCCGCTGGATCCAGTGCCTGGGCCGCTGGATCCAATCCCTGGGCCGCTAGATCCAGTGTCCGGGCCGCTGGATCCAATCCCAGGGCCGCTGGATCCAATCCCCGGGCCGCTGGATCCTGTGACCGGGCCGCTGGATCCAATCCCAAAGCCGTGGATCCAGTTCCCGGGCTGCTGGATCCAATCCCCGGGCCGCTGGATCCAGTGCCCGGGCCGCTGGATCCAATCCCCGGCCCGCTAGATCTAGTGCCCGGGCCGCTGGATCCAACACCCGGGCTGCTGGGTCCACATGCCCGGGCTGCTGGATCCAATCCCCGGCCACTGGATCCAATCCCTGGGTCGCTTGATCCAGTGCCCAGGCCGCTGGATCTAATCCCTGGGCCGCTGGATCCAATCCCAGGGCCGCTGGATCCAATCCCCGGGCCGCTGGATCCAGTGTTCAGGCCGCTGGATCCAATAACAGGGCCGCTGGATCCAGTATCCGTGCAGCTGGATCCAATCCCTGGGCAGCTGGATCCAGTGCCCAGGTCACTGGATCCAATCCTAGGGTTGCTGGATCCAGTGCCCGGGCCGCTGGATCCAATCCCAGGGTCGCTGGATCCAATCCCTGGGCCGCTGGATCCAGTGCCCAGGCCACTGGATCCAATCCCAGGGCCGCTGGATCCAGTGCCCGGGCCGCTGGATCCATTCCCAGGGTCGCTGGATCCAGTGCCCAGGCCGCTGGATCTAATCCCCGGGCCGCTGGATCCAATCCCCGGTCGCTGGATCCAATGTTCGGGCCGCAGGATCCAATCCCTTGGCCGCTGGATCCAGAGCCCATGCCACTGGATCCAATCCCAGGGCCGCTGGATCCAATCCCCGGGCCGCTGGATCCAATCCCCGGGCCGCTGGATCCAGTATTCGGGCCGCTGGATACAATCCCTGGGCCGCTGGATCCAGTGCCCAGGCCACTGGATACAATCCACGGGCTGCTGGCTCCAGTTCCCGGGACGCTGGATCCAGTCCCCGGGCCGCTGGATCCAATCCTCGGGACGCTGGATCCAATCCCTGGGCCGCTGGATCCAGTGCCCGGGCCGCTGGAACCAATCCCAGGGCCGCTGGATCCAGTGCCCAGGCCGCTGGATCCAATCCCAGGGCCGCTGGATCCAATCCCTGGGCCGCTGGATCCAGTGTCCGGGCCGCTGGTTCCAGTGTCCGGGCTGCTGGATCCAATCCCCGGGCCACTGGATCCAATCCCAGGGCCGCAGGATCCAGTGCCCTGTCCGCTGGATCCAATCCCTGGGCCGCTGGATCCAGTGCCCTGGCCACTGGATCCAATCCCAAGGCCGTTGGATCCAGTGCCCGGGCCACTGGATCCAATCCCAGGGCCGCTGGATCCAATCCCCGGGCCGCTGGATCCAATCCCCGGGCCGCAGGATCCAGTGTTTGGACCGCTGGATCCAGTATCCGGGCCGCTGGATCCAATCCGAGTGCCGCAGGATCCAGTGCATGGGCCGCTGGATCCAATCCCTGGGCTGCTGGATCCAGTGCCCAGGCCACTGGATCCAATCCCAGGGCCGCTGGATCCAGTGCCCGGGCCACTGGATCCAATTGCAGGGTTGCTGGATCCAGTGCCCGGGCCGCTGGATCCAATCCCTGGGCCGCTGGATCCAGTGCCCAGGCCACTGGATCCAATCCTAGGGTCGCTGGATCCAGTGCTCAGGCCACTGGATCCAATCCTAGGGTCGCTGGATCCAGTGCCCGGGCCGCTGGATCCAATCCATGGGTCGCTGGATCCAATCCCTGGGCCGCTGGATCCAGTGCCCAGGCCACTGGATCCAATCCCAGGGCCGCTGGATCTAGTGCCCGGGCCGCTGGATCCAATCCCAGGGTCGCAGGATCCAGTGCCCAGGCCGCTGGATCTAATCCCCGGGCCACTGGAACCAATCCCCGGGTCGCTGGATCCAGTGTTTGGGCCGCTGGATCCAATCCCTGGGCCACTGGATCCAATCCCCTGGCTGCTGGATCCAGTGCCCAGGCCGCTATATCCAATTCCTGGGCAGCTGGATCCAATCCCAGGGCCGCTGGATCCAATCCCAGGGCCGCTGGATCCAGTGTCCGGGCCGCTGGAACCATTGTCTGGACCGCTGGATCCAGTGTCCGGGCTGCTGGATCCAATCCCTGGGCCACTGGATCCAATCCCTGGGCCGCTGGATCCAGTGCCCAGGCCACTGGATCCAATCCCATGGCCGCTGGATCCAGTGCACGGGCCGCTGGATCCAATCCCTGGGCCGCTGGATCCAGTGCCCGGGCCACTGGATCCAATCCCAGGGTCGCTGGATCCAATCCCAGGGCCGCTTGATCCATTCCCCGGTCCGCTGGATCCAATCCCCGGGCCGCAGGATCCAGTGTTCGGGCCGCTGGATCCAATCCCAGGGCCGCTGGATCCAGTATCCGGGCCGCTGGATCCAATCCGAGGGCCGCTGGATCCAGTGCACGGGCCGCTGGATCCAATCCCTGGGCCACTGGATCCAGTGCCCAGGCCACTGGATCCAATCCCAGGGCCGCTGGATCCAGTGCCCGGGCCGCTGGATCCAGTGCCCGGGCCGCTGGATCCAATCCCTGGCCGCTGGATCCAGTGCCCAGGCCACTGGATCCAATCCTAGGGTCGCTGGATCCAGTGCTCAGGCCACTGGATCCAATCCTAGGGTCGCTGGATCCAGTGCCCGGGCCGCTGGATCCAATCCCAGGGTCGCTGGATCCAATCCCTGGGCCGCTGGATCCAGTGCCCAGGCCACTGGATCCAATCCCAGGGCCACTGGATCTAGTGCCCGGGCCGCTGGATCCAATCCCAGGGTCGCAGGATCCAGTGCCCAGGCTGCTGGATCTAATCCCCGGGCCACTGGAACCAATCCCCGGGTCGCTGGATCCAGTGTTCGGGCCGCTGGATCCAATCCCTGGGCCACTGGATCCAATCCCCTGGCTGCTGGATCCAGTGCCCAGGCCGCTATATCCAATTCCTGGGCCGCTGGATCCAATCCCAGGGCCGCTGGATCCAATCCCAGGGCCGCTGGATCCAGTGTCCGGGCCGCTGGAACCATTGTCTGGACCGCTGGATCCAGTGTCCGGGCTGCTGGATCCAATCCCTGGGCCACTGGATCCAATACCAGGGCCGTTGTATCCAGTGCCCGGGCCACTGGATCCAATCCCAGGGTCGCTGGATCCAGTCCCAGGGACGCTTGATCCAGTATCCGGGCCGCT